>NC_051319.1:72377362-72662949 GCF_015220235.1 Choloepus didactylus | reverse complement strand
GCCAACACACACCCAGATATTTGGAAAAGCTAACCTAAGAGATGAAGCCCAGAGTTTGCCCCAGAGAATCCACAGACGCTTAAAGAGAAAGCCACTGAAATCAGCTGAAAGCAATGCAACCCGGGAGCCAAGGACCAGCAGACATCAGCCACATGCCTTCCCAGCTGACAGAGGTGTTCCAGATGCCATCAGCCTCTTCCTCAGAGAAGGTAACTACCTCTTGATGTCTTAATTTGGACATTTTCATGGCCTTAGATCTGTAAATTTGTGAACTCCATGGTTTCTACTAAGAAATCTGCACAAAGTCTTAACGATCTTCCCTTGTATGTGATGGGTCACTTTTCTCGTGCTGCTACCAGAATTTTCTCTTTGTCTTTGACATTTGATAATCTGATTATTAAGTGCCATGGCATAAGTCTATTCAGATCTATTCTGTTTGGAGTTTGCTGTGCTTCTTGGATCTGTAATTTTGTGTCTTGCATATGGTATGGGAAATTTTCAGTGCCTATTTCCTCCATTATTGCCTCTGCTCCTTTTCCCTTCTCTTCCCCTCTGAGACGCCCGTGACACGTACATTCATACACTTCATGTTGTCTCTCAGTTCCCTGAGATGTGGCTCATATCTCTCCTTTCTTTTCCCCATCTGTTCTTTTGTGGGTGGGGTTTCAGATGTCCTGTTCTCCAGTACATGAATATTTTCTTCTGCCTCTTGAAATCTGCTGCTGTATGTCACCATTGTGTCCCTCATCTCTTGTGTTGTGCTTTTCATTCCCATAATGCCACTTGTTTTTCAAACTGTTGATTTCTTCCTTATGTTCACCCAATGTCTTCTTTATACCCTTCATCTCTTTTGCCACATCTTCCCCCAACTCGTTATATTGATTTTTGGATTGATTTTTTAATTGATTTAGGAGGTTTGTTTGATTAATAATTAGCTGTTTCAATTCCTGTATCTCAGCTGAAGTGTAAATTTGTTCCTTTGACTGGGCCATATCTTCATTTTTCCTAGTATGATTTTTTTGTTTTCTGTTGTCTAGGCATCTGGTTTCCTTGAATGCCCCAATCAGATTTTCCCAGACCAGAGGGGCTCAGGTCTCAGGAAAAGGCTGTGTATTCAGTATTAGGTTTCCCTGAGGGTGGGTCCTAGAAGATTGACAAACTTTCCTGTGAGGCCTCTAGACTGTTGTGCTTCCCCTATCAAGCCCAGCAGGTGGCATTTGTCAGCCTGCAGCTTCCCACCAGCATAAAGAGGTGCAGTCCCTTTAATTCACTGTGGACCGTGACCTAGTGAGGGGCCAGAAGTGTCAGAAGCCAAGCTTAAATTGTTTCTGGTTTGTTTGTATGTTTTCCCCCAGGCCCTGGGGTCTGAATTCTCTGAGGGAGGGCTGCCACTTGAGCTGGTCCCACCCCCCTTTTCTTAGGGAAGATACACCCCCTAGGGAGTTATTTTCTCCATTTGAATTCCTCCTTTGTCTTTCTGGCTCTGTTAACTCCACACTTGCCTGGGTCAGCAGGAAATTGAAGATACCTGAGGCTTTCTCTAATTGGCTGCTTAGAATGACAGAAAAAAAAATGGAAAAAGAGCAGAAGCCCACTTTTCAGAGCTAGTCACCAGCCCCTCAGATTTCTTGGGACACAGACGCTTCCGGTATTCTGAGGTCAGCGTCTCCAAAAGTCTCTGTTTTATTTATTTATGTATTTTTTTCCCATCATCCCGCCTGCTCCCTGCTTGAAGGAATCTGTTTCCCTTCGTGCTCCTTGCTTGTAGTTTGTATTCAGTAGTCCAAATGTGTTAATTAAAACCACAATTGGAGCTTGGTTGAGTTACCTTTTCCCTATAACCTATTTCTTTTTTCTACACGGCACCTGTTTCAGCTTGGCTGCCCAAGTGGGGGAGGGGTGCCAGCTCCCAGTTTGCAGAGCTTTACTTATGATTTCTGAGCTGCAATCTCAGCTGCTCCATCCATTCCAGCTGGTGGTACAATATGTGTCCATTCACGGATGTCTCCTGAAAGTTGTTTCCAGATTGTTTCCTAGTTGTTCTTGGTTATTTACTAGTTGCTCTAGAGGACTAACTAAATTCCACACCTCTCTATGCTGCCATCTTGCTCCACCCCATATTATATAATTTTTAGAGGACAATATCTAAGCTACTAGTAATTTTTAATTTAAAATTTAATTTTTAATATTTCAACTATTAGAATATAACACTCATGAATGTATCTCCCACATTTGATGGTTGTTATATTTTGCCATATTTGCTTAAAGATCTATTCCTGTTGTTTTAATATCTTAAAAATTAAACTCCCACCTCTCTTTCTCTTGTCTCTGTCTAGGAAAAATCACTATTTTATAGTTGGAGAATATCATTCCCATACTTGTTTTTATACTTTTTCCAATATGTATGTATTAAAAAACAATATGTAAGTATTGTTTTGTGGTTTTAAAATGTAAATGGTGTTATGCTCCTTGTATTTTTTCTGCAACTTGCTTTTCATCATATAGTTTTAGGTTTTGGGCATTTATCTATTTTGTCACATGAAATCTAGTTCTTTAACTCTTACTGTTTATTCCATTGTAAGAATAAACTAGTTTTGTTATTTATTCCTCTGTTGATAAGTAGGATTATTTGGTTTTTTTTGATATTGCAAACCAATTTGATAAAAATCTTGGTATATGGATTCTTGCAGCCATGTAAAAGTTCATATATATATATATATATATATATATATATATATATATATATACACCAAGAATTGCTACTGCTGAGTTACAGGGTATGTACACATTCAACTTTTTCCAGTAATTTTTTAAATGCTTTTTAAATATGGTTATGCTGTTTATACTCCAACTGTGTGCGACGCGGCCCCATCTCTCTACATTCTTACTGTGTTGTTATAAAAAGACTCATCTGATTTTTGTCAAACTGATAGGTATGAAATGATATCAGATTGTTTTTAATTTGCATTTCCTGATTTCTAGTGAGACAGATCATCTTGTCATATATTTATTGGCTATTATGATTTCTTCCATTATGACGTGTGTTCATATTCTTTTCCTACTTTTTTCTGTTGGGCTGACTATCTTTTTCCTGCTGATCCTTTACATACTCTGAATACTAATCCTTTGTTGGCTATCTTTGCTGCAAATATGTTCTTCTAATATGTGACTTCTTTTAACTAATTTTATGATAAACCTGTAGTATGGGAATTTATTTTAGTGGATCCATGTCTTTTAATGTTTTTCTTTATCAAGTATGCTTTTGTGTCTGTTAAGAAATCCTTTTCCACTCCAAAGTCATAAAGATGTTCTAATACATGTTCTTCTGAGAATTGATGTTTTACTTTTTTATATCTGGGCCTTTATACCCATTAGGAATTTATTTTGTTTATGATATAAAGGAGGAATTTCATTTTCTTTTCTTTAGAGAAGACAGTTGTCTCAGCACCAATTTACTGAATACTCCACCCTTTTCCCAATGACATATAAACCCACTTTGATCATATTCTGAATTGCTATATAGTGGAATGAATCTAACTAACCCTCTTAGCTATTCAAGCACCTTGCTCTACAATTATCTCTCCCCTCTTGTAAACCTTTTTTTTTATTTCATTTCCTCACTAGGTAGGTGCGGGACACTGTTATCGAGTTTCTGTCTTGGCGGGCCGGGGCCAGGGGAACTGATCAGCCCCTAGGAAAGGTAGTGGGGCACGGGTGGTTGCGCCCTCCACGGCCCCCCGGGCCTGAGAAAGTGGAGCCGAATGCAGGCCCCATTTCCTCACCCCAAAGTAAAAACCATTGGGGAGGGCTTGCCGGAGAAAACCGCCCCCTTTACCTTGCCCACCCACAACCCCGTACCCGGGCAACACCCCCCCCATTTCAATCAACCACCGCCCCCACGCAGAACCAATCCAAGCCTTTAACCCCTTATAGCTACCCCGCCCTCTAAACCGCCCAATATAAGCTTGTTACTCTCCCCTAATAAACGCTCTCTCTTGGTTTTTCATCACCCTAAAAGAACCGTGTCCCGCCTGTTCCTTTCTCGCCGCCCTCCATACTTGCACGCCTCCCGCCGGGGACCTGGCCAAGTCCCCCGCCTCGCCCTCGGGAAAGAGCCCCCGCCGCCGGTACCCTCGGAGCAATCCTGGGAGCCTAGGATTTAGCAACCGGCCGCCACCCTCCCACAGACGAATCAACTGCGACCGCAACTGGCGCCCAACGTGGGGCCCCTGGAATTAAAAGTCCTCTCCACGCAGCGGTCCAGTGAAACCACCCGCTCACCCGGACGCCTCTCCAGCTCCCCTTCTCCTCGCCTGCAAAGTAAGGGCCGCCTCTCCCTCACCGCCCCCGCGGAGCCGCCCCCTCCCACGCCGTCTCCGCGCCCGGGCCGCTCTTCCTTTCCCGCGTTAACCTAACTCTTACCCCCGACTACCTTTCGTCTTCTCTTCCTATATCCCCCACATTCCTCCTAACACTCTTCCTCCAGTAGCTTTCCCTCTTCCCCTCCATTACTTTGCTGTGGTCCTCTGTTGTCTTTGTTTCGTTGTTTAGCGCGGTGTGCCTCTTTGCAACTGCCCCCCCAAACTGCTCTCGCTACTAGAGGGTCCTGCCTTCTATTCTCACCGTCTCTTTCAGCCTCGTGGCCACGATTTACCTCATTTTCTTTACTCAATAATCAACCCCCCTTTTTTCTCTTTTCTCACTCCGCTATGGGTAATCGTCTATCTGCACGCCAAGCACCCCAAGTTCGCGCTCTGGCGGGTCTCCTAGACACACATCGCTGTAAAGTGTCTGTCCGGCAGCTGCAGGTATACTGGGACCTCCTGCTGCCCTTAACCCATGGCTCACCACTTGCCATCTTTGGGACCCTGTTACTATGATCGCCTTATTGATCGGGTCACCAACGCCATGGAACATGAGAGCAAGCGCTTCCCTCCCGGCTTGCTCCCCACCTTAATAACCGTCCGCTCCTGCCTTCAAGGCTCCCTCCCCCCTGATCGAGGCCCCATTAAATCCAAGGAGGCCCTATCAACCCAGCCAACAGATTCAGACAGCGATACTAATGTAGACCACGATTCAGACACAGAATCCTTAGTCGAGCAAATTAACAACGCGCTCGAAATCGCCCCCCCAAAACAAAGCAATACTAAGCCTCGCCAAGATGGCGAAACTTCCTCCTTCTTCTTCCATCGAGGGGAGGAAGTGCGCCGGCGATGACGTCAGCCCTAAGCTGGGCCGGAAACCGCATGCGCTTTACCCCGCCCTTTCACAGGGCGGAGTTAGTCCGCCATCTTATGCCTTGGGCCCCGCCCTTTCGCAGGACGGGGCTAGTCCACCATCTTATGCCTTAGCCACTCCCACCGCGCCGCCGTCTTGCGACGCTTGGGGCCTCCCACTTCCGCCTCCCCCTTCGGCGAGCTCCCCCTCGGAGCCGCTACCGGCAGCTGCCGCCGCCCCTCCCACCCTGCCGACTAACAACCCCTGGCTGCCTTCTACACCTCAAGGCAACCCTTGGGGCTACGCTCCCCCTTACCCCCCACTTCCCGCGCCAAGCCCTCTGCAAGCGCGCCCTCCTTTCTCTCGTTGCTTTTCGCTGCTTTCCTCTTAACCTTACCCCCACACCACAGAAACCGTATGACTGGTATCCCATTGACTCAGATACTATCAAGCAGCTTCGCAGGGCCGTCAAGGAGGACGGGTTAGGTAGCCCATACGCTTCCCAAATACTACAGGATATCGCCATGAACTTTTGCCTCCCCCAAGACTGGGCCTTGCTTGCCCGTTCCATCCTTAACCCCGGCCAGTTTGTTGATTGGCGTGCTCACTTCCAGGCGGAAGCAGCTAAGCAAAGCGAGCAAGACGCAGCCACTGGAGTCTATTATCACCCCGAAGCTTACTTGGGCACGGGAGCGTTTATAAATACATCTGCTTATATTAATGCACCTGCCACCTTTTGGCCTATCCTTCGGGGAATTGCCTTGCGAGCTTTTGCCAGCTGTTCCGCCTGTCGGCCTAATAAATTCACCAAGCTCTTCCAGGAGCCGAATGAGCCTTTCACCACCTTTGTCTCCAGAGTCGAAGAAACCTGCGCTCGAAAGGTAAGTAACCCCCAGGCCCAATATTACATGTGCCCATCCTCAAATCCTGAAAAATCGTACTGCAATTCCCCCAACGAGTACTACTGTGCATACTGGGGGTGTGAAACATTAGCCACTAATTGGAAGCCTCCTGTTCCTGATCATTACCTTACCCTAAAGTGGGCCCCTACAGGGTGCAAACTCCCTACTGTTAACTGGCTCGGCCAAGAAAGTGAGGGATCCTGCACACATCTTAATCTTACAGTGCAGCTCCCCACTGATCCCTCCTGGTTACTCGGTCAAACTTGGGGCTTCAGAATCTATGAGAAAGGAGCCGACCGAGGATCACTTATTCTAATAAAAAAGGAGGCTGTAAGCCAACCATGCCAAAACACTGCTTTAAAAACACCCTCTGGTATAGGTCCCAATAAAGTCATTAACCCCCTTTTTCCACAGCTCTCCAGCCGCACCTCAGCTCCAACCAGCCGCACCTCAGCTGCAAACAACGCATCGCCAACCCCACCACCCCAACCTTTTCTGCCCCCCTCTCGTTACTCCTCTCCCCTCCTCGACCTTATCCAAGCGGCCTTCACCTCAGTGAATTCCTCCAACCCCAATCTTACCTCCTCTTGTTGGCTTTGCCTCTCCACTTCCTCCCCCCTGTATGAGCCAGTCGCCTCCAACCTCTCTTTTTCAGAAAACACAGAGGACAGCCCTTCGGAATGCAATTGGAATACCTCTGCCGTCCCCTTAACCTTTCATTCAGTCTCCTTTACAGGAAAGTGCATCCGCCCTCGCTCGAGTAACTCTCCCAGCCTCACAGCTTGTGCCAACTACTCCTCTCCCAGCAGCTCTGCCAAGTTTCTTATTCCCCACAACTCCTCCCAATGGCTCTGCTCCTCTACAGGACTTACCCCCTGCCTTAATGTACAAACCCTCAATACAACTAATGAAACTTGCCTCCTAATTGTCCTCATCCCTAGGGTCCTATACCACAGCGAGGAAGACTTCTTCCTCCGCCTGGAAACAACTGCAGCTTCTGCCCCACTGCAAAAGCGAGAGCCCATCACCGTCCTCACGATTGCCTCCCTCCTAGGTCTTGCAGGCGCTGGCACCGGAATCGCTGCATTAGCCAGTCAAGGCTCCGCCCTAACTCACCTCCGGGCGGCTGTTGACGAGGACATTCGTCACCTACAAGACGCTATTTCTCATCTTAAAAATTCTGTCAATTCCCTCTCTGAGGTCGTACTCCAAAACCGCCGAGGCCTCGACCTTCTCCTCCTCAAAGAAGGAGGCCTCTGCACCGCCCTAGGAGAAGAGTGCTGTGTATATGCCAATTCCACAGGTCTCGCCGAGGACAGCCTAAAAAAGGTCCGAGAGGGACTAGAACAACGCAAAAAGACCGTGAAGCCACCAGCTATTGGTCCCACATCTTTACCCCCCTCCTCCCATACCTCCTCCCTCTCCTCGGCCCCCTACTAATGATTATTCTAGCTCTCACCTTAGGACCCTACATTATCCGCAGAATTGTCCAGCTTGTAAGGAAACAAACGGATGCTATTTTTTCCTCGTTCGTGCAAGTCCAAGTACCAGCGACTCGCCACCTCTGACGCTCCCTACTCCGAGATGAAACCAACCCTCCGCGACCTCACCGCCACCGGTCAACCCGCCGACCGCGAGGCCCTTCTCGATCGCCTGAACATCGCACCAACCTCGAGCTCCAGCCTCTCTAACTACCATCTACCCCTATCCCTTCCCCCACCTCCCCTTTCCCTCACCCCTTGGCAGATCTCTCCGGTAAGCTTCTTCCTCTAATTAGAAAAGAAGGGGGAAATGCGGGACACTGTTATCGAGTTCTGACTTGGCAGGCCTGGGCCAGGGGAACTGATCAGCCCCTAGGAAAGGTAGTGGGGCACGGGTGGTTGCGCCCTCCACGGCCCCCCGGGCCTGAGAAAGTGGAGCCGAATGCAGGCCCCATTTCCTCACCCCAAAGTAAAAACCATTGGGGAGGGCTTGCCGGAGAAAAACCGCCCCCCTTTACCTTGCCCACCCACTCCCCGTTACCGGAGCAACTCCCGCCCCTTTTCAATCAACCTCCGCGCCCTCTCAGAACCAATCCAAGCCTTTAACCCTTATAGCTACCCCGCCCTCTAAACCGCCCAATATAAGCTTGTACTCTCCCCTAATAAACTCTCTCTTGGTTTTCATCACCCTAAAAGAACCGTGTCCCGCCTGTTCCTTTCTCGCCGCCCTCCATACTTGCACGCCTCCGCCGGGGACCTGGCCAAGTCCCCCGCCTCGCCCTCGCCTCCGGGAAAGAGCCCCCGCCGCCGGTACCCTCGGAGCAATCCTGGGAGCCTAGGATTTAGCAACCGGCCGCCACCCTCCCCCAAACGAATCAACTGCGACCGCAGGTAGTTCTCAACAACATTCAATATTCTGGAATATTTTCTGTCTTTAAAAAAATAAATAAAAAACTTTTTTGACATTCCCGCTCCTCTCCAGCTTCAGCACTATTTCTCTGCTCTCCTTTATAGTTACAGATTTTCTGTACTTACTGTCTCCACTTTTCACCCTCATTCTCTCTTGTACAGACTCCAATCAAGATTTAATCCCAACCACTCACTTGAAACTTCTCTCATTATGGCTACTAGTGACCTCCACTTGCCAAGTCCAAAAGTCAATTCTCTGTCCTTACTGTTTTCAACCTTTCAGTAACAGTTGACAAAATTGATCATTCCCTCTGTTTTGAATGGAGAACTAGGCTCTCATTTATTGTAAAGTTTATTCTGAATAAGTCAGCTATTAAAAACAAATGCTGAGGTGGGGCAAGATGGCAGACTGGTGAGCTGTATGTTTTAGTTACTCCTCCAGGAAAGTAGGTAAAAAGCCAGGAACTGCGTGGACTGGACACCACAGAGCAATCTGTCTTTGGGCATACTTCATACAACACTCATGAAAACGTGGAACTGCTGAGATCAGCGAAATCTGTAAGTTTTTGCGGCCAGGGGACCCGCGCCCCTCCCTGCCAGGCTCAGTCCCGGGGGAGGAGGGGCTGTCAGCTCCAGGAAGGAGAGGGAGAATTGCAGTGGCTGCTCTTACCGGAACTCATTCTACTGATTCAAACTCCAACCATAGATAGACTGAGGCCAGACACCAGAGACTCTGAGAGCAGCCAGCCCAGCAGAGAGGAGACAGGCATAGAAAAAAAACAACACGAAAAACTCCAAAATAAAAGCAGAGGATTTTTGGAGTTCTGGTGAACACAGAAAGGGGAAGGGCGGAGATCAGGCCTTGAGGCGCATATGCAAATCCCGAAGCAAGGCTGATCTCTCTGCCCTGGGCACTTTTCCTTAATGGCCCTGGTTGCTTTGTCTATTAGCATTTCAATAACCCATTAGATCTCTGAGGAGGGCCGTTTTTTTTTTGTTTTTTTTTTTTTTTAAATCCTTTTTGCTTTTTCTAAAACAATTACTCTAAGAAGCTCAATACAGAAAGCTTCAAAGAATTGAAATTTGGGCACGTCAAGTCAAGAGCAGAACTAAGAGAGCTCTGAGACAAAAGGCAATAATCCAGTGGCTGAGAAAATTCACTAAACAACACAACTTCCCAAGAAAAGGGGGGTGTCCGCTCACAGCCACCATCCTGGTGGACAGGAAACACTCCTGCCCATCGCCAGCCCCATAGCCCAGAGCTGCCCCAGACAACCCAGTGTGACGGAAGTGCTTCAAATAACAGGCACACACCAAAAACTGGGCGTGGACATTAGCCTTCCCTGCAACCTCAGCTGAATGTCCCAGAGCTGGGAAGGGGGAGCAGTGTGAATTAACAGAGCCCCATTCAGCCATCATTTGAGCAGACTGGGAGCCTCCCAACACAGCCCAGCAGCCCAGAACTGCCCTGGGGGGACGGCACTCACCTGCCGACATAGCACAGTCATCCCTCAACAGAGGACCCGGGGTGCACAGCCTGGAAGAGGGGCCCACTTGCAAGTCTCAGGAGCCATACGCCAATACCAAGACTTGTGGGTCAGTGGCAGAGACCAAACTGTGGCAGGACTGAACTGAAGGATTAGACTATTGCAGTAGCTTTAAAACTCTAGGATCATCAGGGAGATTTGATTGTTAGGGCCACCCCCCCTCCCCGACTGCCCAGAAAACACGCCCCACATACAGGGCAGGCAACACCAACTACACACGCAAGCTTCGGGACACCAATTGGGCCCCACAAGACTCACTCCCCCACTCACCAAAAGGCCTAAGCAGGGGAGATCTGGCTTGTGGAGAACAGGTGGCTCGTGGACGCCACCTGCTGGTTAGTTAGAGAAAGTGTACTCCACGAAGCTGTAGATCTGATAAATTAGAGATAAGGACTTCAACTGGTCTACAAACCCTAAAAGAACCCTATCAAGGACAGCAAATGCCACGAGGCCAAAAACAACAGAAAATTATAAAGCATATGAAAAAACCAGACGATATGGATAACCCAAGCCCAAGCACCCAAATCAAAAGACCAGAAGAGACACACCTAGAGCAGCTACTCAAAGAACTAAAGATGAACAATGAGGACCCTAGTACGGGATATGAAGGAAATCAAGAAGACCCTAGAAGAGCATAAAGAAGACATTGCAAGACTAAATAAAAAAATGGATGATCTTATGGAAATTAAAGAAACTGTTGACCAAATTAAAAAGATTCTGGACACTCATAGTACAAGACTAGAGGAAGTTGAACAACGAATCAGTGACCTGGAAGATGACAGAATGGAAAATGAAAGCATAAAGAAAGAATGGGGAAAAAAATTGAAAAACTCGAAATGGACCTCAGGGATATGATAGATAATATGAAACGTCCGAATATAAGACTCATTGGTGTCCCAGAAGGGGAAGAAAAGGGTAAAGGTCTAGGAAGAGTATTCAAAGAAATTGTTGGGGAAAACTTCCCAAATCTTCTAAACAACATAAATACACAAATCATAAATGCTCAGCGAACTCCAAATAGAATAAATCCAAAAAAACCCACTCCGAGACATATACTGATCACACTGTCAAACATAGAAGAGAAGGAGCAAGTTCTGAAAGCAGCAAGAGAAAAGCAATTCACCACATACAAAGGAAACAGCATAAGACTAAGTAGTGACTACTCAGCAGCCACCATGGAGGCGGTGAAGGCAGTGGCACGATATATTTAAAATTCTGAGTGAGAGGAATTTCCAGCCAAGAATACTTTATCCAGCAAAGCTCTCCTTCAAATTTGAGGGAGAGCTTAAATTTTTCACAGACAAAGAAATGCTGAGAGAATTTGCTAACAAGAGACCTGCCCTACTGGAGATACTAAAGGGAGCCCTACAGACAGAGAAACAAAGACAGGACAGAGAGACTTGGAGAAAGGTTCAGTACTAAAGAGATTCGGTATGGGTACAATAAAGGATATTAATAGAGAGAGGGAAAAATATGGCAAACATAATCCAAAGGATAAGATGGCCGATTCAAGAAATGCCTTCACGGTTTTTAACGTTGAATGTAAATGGATTAAACTCCCCAATTAAAAGATATAGATTCGCAGAATGGATCAAAAAAATGAACCATCAATATGTTGCATACAAGAGACTCATCTTAGACACAGGGACACAAAGAAACTGAAAGTGAAAGGATGGAAAAAAATATTTCATGCAAGCTACAGCCAAAAGAAAGCAGGTTGTAGCAATATTAATCTCAGATAAAATAGACTTCAAATGCAGGGATGTTTTGAGAGACAAAGAAGGCCACTACATACTAATAAAAGGGGCAATTCAGCAAGAAGAAATAACAATCGTAAATGTCTATGCACCCAATCAAGGTGCCACAAAATACATGAGAGAAACATTGGCAAAACTAAAGGAAGCAATTGATGTTCCACAATAATTGTGGGAGACTTCAACACATCACTCTCCTCCTATAGATAGATCAACCAGACAGAAGACCAATAAGGAAATTGAAACCTAAACAATCTGATAAATGAATTAGATTTAACAGACATCTACAGGACATTACATCCCAAATCAACAGGATACACATACTTTTCTAGTGCTCACGGAACTTTCTCCAGAATAGATCATATGCTGGGACATAAAACAAGCCTCAATAAATTTAAAAAGATTGAAATTATTCAAAGCACATTCTCTGACCACAATGGAATACATTAGAAGTCAATAACCATCAGAGACTTAGAAAATTCACAAATACCTGGAGGTTAAACAAAACACTCCTAAACAATCAGTGGGTTAAAGAAGAAATAGCAAGAGAATTGCTAAATATATAGAGACGAATGAAAATGAGAACACAACATACCAAAACCTATGGGATGCAGCAAAAGCAGTGCTAAGGGGGAAATTTATAGCACTAAACGCATATATTAAAAAGGAAAGAAAGAGCCAAAATCAAAGAACTAATGGATCAACTGAAGAAGCTAGAAATGAACAGCAAACCAATCCTAAACCAAGTACAAGAAAAGAAATAACAAGGATTAAAGCAGAAATAAATGAAATAGAGAACAAAAAAACAATAGAAAGGATAAATATCACCAAAAGTTGGTTCTTTGAGAAGATCAACAAGATTGACAAGCCCCTAGCTAGACTGACAAAATCAAAAAGAGAGAAGACCCATATAAAACAAAATAAAGAATGAAAAAGGTGACATAACTGCAGATCCTGAAGAAATTAAAAAAATTATAAGAGGATATTATGAACAACTGTATGGCAACAAACTGGATAATGTAGAAGAAATGGACAATTTCCTGGAAACATATGAACAACCTAGACTGACCAGAGAAGAAATAGAAGACCTCAACCAACCCATCACAAGCAAAGAGATCCAATCAGTCATCAAAAATCTTCCCACAAATAAATGCCCAGGGCCAGATGGCTTCACAGGGGAATTCTACCAAACTTTCCAGAAAGAACTGACACCAATCTTACTCAAACTCTTTCAAACATTGAAAAAAATGGAACACTACCTAATTCATTTTATGAAGCTAACATCAATCTAATACCAAAACCAGGCAAAGATGCTACAAAAAAGGAAAACTACCGGCCAATCTCCCTAATGAATATAGATGCAAAAATCCTCAACAAAATACTTGCAAATCGAATCCAAAGACACATTAAAAAAATCATACACCATGACCAAGTGGGGTTCATTCCAGGCATGCAAGGATGGTTCAACATAAGAAAAACAATCAATGTATTACAACACATTAAAAACTCAAAAGGGAAAAATCAATTGATCATCTCAATAGATGCTGAAAAAGCATTTGACAAAATCCAACATCCGTTTTTGATAAAAACACTTCAAAAGGTAGGAATTGAAGGAAACTTCCTCAACATGATAAAGAGCATATATGAAAAACCCACAGCCAGCATAGTACTCAATGGTGAGAGACTGAAAGCCTTCCCTCTAAGATCAGGAACAAGACAAGGATGCCCGCTGTCACCACTGTTATTCAACATTGTGCTGGAAGTGCTAGCCAGGGCAATCCGGCAAGACAAAGAAATAAAAGGCATCCAAATTGGAAAAGAAGAAGTAAAACTGTCATTGTTTGCAGATGATATGATCTTATATCTAGAAAACCCTGAGAAATCAACGATACACCTACTAGAGCTAATAAACAAATTTAGCAAAGTAACGGGATACAAGATTAATGCACATAAGTCAGTAATGTTTCTATATGCTAGAAATGAAAAAACTGAAGAGACACTCAAGAAAAAGATACCATTTTCAATAGCAACTAAAAAAATCAAGTACCTAGGAATCAACTTAACCAAGATGTAAAAGACCTATACAAAGAAAACTACATAACTCTACTAAAAGAAATAGAAGGGGACCTTAAAAGATGGAAAAATATTCCATGTTCATGGATAGGAAGGCTAAATGTCATTAAGATGTCAATTCTACCCAAACTCATCTACAGATTCAATGCAATCCCAATCAAAATTCCAACAACCTACTTTGCAGACTTGGAAAAGCTAGTTATCAAATTTATTTGGAAAGGGAAGATGCCTCGAATTGCTAAAGACACTTTAAAAAAGAAAAACGAAGTGGGAGGACTTACACTCCCTGACTTTGAAGCTTATTATAAAGCCACAGTTGCCAAAACAGCATGGTACTGGCACAAAGATAGACATATAGATCAATGGAATCGAATTGAGAATTCAGAGATAGACCCTCAGATCTATGGCCGACTGATCTTTGATAAGGCCCCCAAAGTCACCGAACTGAGCCATAATGGTCTTTTCAACAAATGGGGCTGGGAGAGTTGGATATCCATATCCAAAAGAATGAAAGAGGACCCCTACCTCACCCCCTACACAAAAATTAACTCAAAATGGACCAAAGATCTCAATATAAAAGAAAGTACCATTAAACTCCTAGAAGATAATGTAGGAAAACATCTTCAAGACCTTGTATTAGGAGGCCACTTCCTAGGACTTTACACCCAAAGCACAAGCAACAAAAGAGAAAATAGATAAATGGGAAACTCCTCAAGCTTAGAAGTTTCTGCACCTCAAAGGAATTTCTCAAAAAGGTAAAGAGGCAGCCAACTCAATGGGAAAAAATTTTTGGAAACCATGTATCTGACAAAAGACTGATATCTTGCATATACAAAGAAATCCTACAACTCAATGACAATAGCACAGAGAGCCCAATTATAAAATGGGCAAAAGATATGAAAAGACAGTTCTCTGAAGAGGAAATACAAATGGCCAAGAAACACATGAAAAAATGTTCAGCTTCACTAGCTATTAGAGAGATGCAAATTAAGACCACAATGAGATACCATCTAACACCGGTTAGAATGGCTGCCATTAAACAAACAGGAAACTACAAATGCTGGAGGGGATGTGGAGAAATTGGAACTCTTATTCATTGTTGGTGGGACTGCGTAATGGTTCAGCCACTCTGGAAGTCAGTCTGGCAGTTCCTTAGAAAACTAGATATAGAGCTACCATTCGATCCAGCGATTGCACTTCTCGGGATATACCCGGAAGATCGGAAAGCAGTGACACGAACAGATATCTGCACGCCAATGTTCATAGCAGCATTATTCACAATTGCCAAGAGATGGAAACAACCCAAATGCCCATCAACAGATGAGTGGATAAATAAAATGTGGTATATACACACGATGGAATACTACGCGGCAGTAAGAAGGAACGATCTGGTGAAACATATGACAACATGGATGAACCTTGAAGACATAATGCTGAGCGAAATAAGCCAGGCACAAAAAGAGAAATATTATATGCTACCACTAATGTGAACTTTGAAAAATGTAAAACAAATGGTTTATAATGTAGAATGTAGGGGAACTAGCAGTAGAGAGCAATTAAGGAAGGGGGAACAATAATCCAAGAAGAACAGATAAGCTATTTAACGTTCTGGGGATGCCCAGAAATGACTATGGTCTGTTAATTTCTGATGGATGTAGTAGGAACAAGTTCACTGAAATGTTGCTATAGTATGTAACTTTCTTGGGGTAAAGTAGGAACATGTTGGAAGTTAAGCAGTTATCTTAGGTTAGTTGTCTTTTTCTTACTCCCTTGCTATGGTCTCTTTGAAATGTTCTTTTATTGTATGTTTGTTTTCTTTTTAACTTTTTTTTTCATACAGTTGATTTGAAAAAAGAAGGGAAAGTTAAAAAAAAAAAAAAGAAAAAAGACAAACAAGGATAAAAAAAAAAAAAAAAAAAAAGAATTTATTAACAGTTATTAGGTAACTCAGTGAAATCTTTCCCAGGTCAGAGAATTTGGTTTAGGGGCTAGACAGCCAAAAGTTAATACAATCCCACCACCTCTGAGTTTGGGCACTGCTGAGGCTGAACTCAGGACCACGTCTCTAGGACATCTACTACTGCTGCCTGTGAAATCTCAGTATCTCTCATTCATGCCCCTACCACCTTCACCAGGCATGGATTTCACTGGACAGTTGTCTCCTCACATTTCTCTCTTGACCCAAAATCCTAAGGGGGAACAACTGATTTATGGAGCTTAGATCTCTCCCTAGAGTTCAGTTCTGCTTTCCATCTTAAGGAGGCAGGACTCCTAATGTGGGGATTCCTGCATTTTATAAAGGCTATTCATAAAATGTTGAGTAGGGCAGGATGTGATGCTCTGTCCCTCAGGAGAGGGTGTTGAGCATATTGTGCATCAGAGTCCCCTGTCCCTTCTTCAAGTCTTTTTTATCTAGCAATAAGTTCTGGGTATAGCCCAGGCAATACTGGAAAGCTAGGTCTGTCTAAATTCTGTGATCAGATTCCATACTGACCATCCAGGGGACAGGCCATAGAGATGCCAGAAGGGAGGGTTCTTCTAGACTGGGAACTCCACAGGGGCAGGGATCATGTCAGTCTGGTTTACTACTGTATGTCACAGCTCAGTGGTTCAATACATATATGAATGTATGAATAAATGAAAGATCAAATGAGTGAACAAATTAAGCTGACCACTTTCCTTAAGTATTTGTAAATTTTTATAGATACTTTGGGCCCCTAATCTTCAAGAGAAACCTAAGAGATGCTGTTTTGGAGATATCATACTGAATTAAAGGAAGGTGAGCACAATCAAAAAAAAAAAAAAAAAAAAAAAAAGAAGAAATTGCAAGAGTAAATTAAAAAAATAGATGATCTTATGGAAATGAAAGAAACTGTTGACCAAATTAAAAAGATTCCAGATACTCATAGTACAAGACTAGAGCAAGCTGAACAATGAATCAGTGACCTGGAGGACAACAAAATGGAAAATGAAAGAACAAAAGAAAGAATGGGGAAAAATTTTTTTAAAATCTAAGTGGACCTCAGGGATACAATAGATAAAATAAAACGTCCAAATATAAGACTCAGTGTCCCAGAAGGGGAAGAGAAGGGTAAAGGTCTAGAAAGAGTATTCAAAGAACTTGTTGGAGAAAACTTCCCAAGCCTTCTACACAACATAAATACACAAAGCATAAATGCCCAGCAAACTCCAAATAGAATAAATGCAAATAAACCCACTCCAAAACATATTCTGATCAGACTGTCAAATACTGAAGAGAAGGAACAAGTTCTGAAAGCAGCAAGAGAAAAACTGTTCACCACATACAAAGGAAACAACATAAGACTAAGTAGTGACTACTCAGTGGCCACTGTGGAGGTGAGAAGGCAGTGTCATGACATATTTAAAATTCTGAGAGAGAGAAATTGCCAACCAAGAATTCTTTATCCAGCAAAGCTCTCCTTCAAATTCGAGGGAGACCTTAAATTCTTCACGAACAAATGCTGAGAGATTTTTCTAATAAAAGACCTGCCCTACTTGAGATACTAAAGGGAGCCCTACTGACAGAGAAACAAAGAAAGGAGAGAGAGATATGGAGAAAGGTTCAGTACTAAAGAGATCCAGTATGGGTTCATTAAAGGACAATATGAGAGAGTGGGGGAAAAATACATCTGACAAACATAAACCAAAGGATAGGATGACTGATTCAAGAAATGCCTTCACAGTAATAATGTTGAATGTAAATGGATTAAATTCCCCAATTAAAAGATGTAGATTGGCAGAATGGATAAGAAAAATATGAACCATCAATATGTTGCATACAAGAGACTCATCTTAGACACAGGGACACAAAGAAATTGAAAGTGAAAGGATGGAAAAAATATTTCATGCAAGCTACTGCCAAAAGAAAGC
This sequence comes from Choloepus didactylus, assembly GCF_015220235.1. Taxonomy (NCBI): domain Eukaryota; kingdom Metazoa; phylum Chordata; class Mammalia; order Pilosa; family Megalonychidae; genus Choloepus; species Choloepus didactylus. The sequence goes on along the minus strand of NC_051319.1, from coordinate 72,645,175 downwards.
AGGAGTAGCAATATTAATCTCAGATAAAATAGACTTTAAATGCAAGGATGTTATGAGAGACAAAGAAGGCCACTACATACTAATAAAAGGGGCAATTCAACAAGAAGAAATAACAATCATAAATGTTTATGCACCCAGTCATGGTGCCACAAAATACATGAGACAAACACTGGTGAAAATGATTATTATGAAATTAATCATGTAAAAATGAAAAAGCAGTATAGAAAAGTATGAAATGTCAAATAAGTCTCTTATCTACTTTCTAAGCCCCATTTCCACTTCTAGCCATTTCTGTTTTGAATTCTTCTGAGGGTTGCCTCCTTAATTCTAAAGAATATGGGCATACTTTTATTTCTTGATTCATCAGTTTTGAATTATACAGATGATTTATGCAATGAAAGATGAAGCATGTAATAGACTTACCACTCTCGTCCCTCCTTCCAATTTTTCTTATATTTTTATGTTTTTATTTTAAACATAAATTCACTTAGTATCTTTATAACTTAAAATGATATTTTAAACACATACATGTGCAGACAGTATTTCATGAATTCCCAATATGCTCATAAAGGAAATTAGCATTTATATGTCTCCCCATTCCCCCCACCCCCACCCCCATATTCTGAAATTTTTGTCAGATTTACTAAAACATACATTCTGGTCTGTGACTATAATTGTTTTTCATGCTTTACCTCAAAAATAGACTACAGTGTTGTAATTATGTACGCATAATTTGCTGTGCAACCAAGATATATGATGAGTTCTAAAAGAATGAAATCATATCTCTAAAACTGTACCCCTCAAATGACAATTTCTTCCTTTCTTAAATTCCGTTCAGAACATTTATTGAGTATCTCTTGCATGGCCCTCTGTTCTAGGCTCTTGGGTTACATCTGTCAATTGCTCAAAATTGTGTTTTATATTGCACATGTTTATGGTTTATTTTATACTAGAATATCTAGAATTTTCTTTTCTTTTAGTTTATTGACATTAAAACATGTTTTGTGTTTTCTTCACCATGTTACCATCTTAATGCAGTGATAATTGTAAACAGCAACTCCTACCTGTCATCTCTAGCTTTTTGTCAAGAGCATTTATCTTCTAATGTTTTATATAATTCACTTATTTGGCTTAGTGTCTATTGCTCTGCACCTCCTTCCCTAGAAGGAAAGCTCCTTGACAGACCTTAAACAGCAGCACCTAAACAGTGCCTGGGCATAAGTAACCCCTTCCCCCACCTTATTTTTTTTGCTAATGAATCTTCCACCTATCAATTACATGGTGTCCATTCAATTAAACTTCTTGTAAACAATTTTCCAAAATTTTTCTCATTGTTTGTTCTAATTTAGATAGGTTGTTTTTGGTCTGAGTCAGACCTAGAAACCCTGTGATTTCTTTGAAAACTACTACATTTGTTTTACTTGTTTTTGTTGAGATACTCTCAAGTAAGTTTTTTCACAAAGGGTTTATGGATTGTAAGGTTTTTAGGTCTTTGATTGTCTGAACATCTTCATTTTGCCTCCTCACTTCATTGAGACTTTGGCTGTAAACAGAATTCTAGGTTCAAAATAATTTTCTTTCAGAAGTTTGAGAGGATTGCTCCATTGTAATTTAGACCTTAGTGTTGCTACTGAGAAATCTGGTGATCCCCAGAAAAGGAAAGAATAACCAGAGAGATAATAGAAAATAATTTCCCAGAGTGAAAGAAATACATGAGTCTTCAGAACAAAAAGGTCCATTGAGGACTGTGAAGTATGAATGTATAAACGCAAAAACACCCCACAATTTTTTGAAATTTCAAAACACCAGCACTGATCACATCATTCCTTTTTAAATAAACATTTAATAATTTTTTAATAGAGAAGTTGTAGGTTTACAGAAAAATCATGCAGCAAATACAGAGTTCCCATATACCCCCTTCACATACTCAGTCTCACCTATTATTAACACTTTCCATTAGTGTGTGTTATCTTTGTTACAATACATGAAAGAATATTATCATAATTGTACTATTAACTATAGTTCATAGTTTACATTAAGGTGTACTGTGTGTTGTACAGATATATTGGTTTTTAAAATTTTTTATTCTAAAACCATATGTACAACCTGGTAGTTCCCTTTTTAACAATCAAATATATAATTCAATGGAGTTAATTACTTTCACAGCATTGTGCTACCATCACCACCATTCATTACAAATTTTCCATCACCCAGACCAGAAATTCTGTACGAATTAACCATTAACTCCCATTCCTTACCCTCACCCTGGTCCCTGGTATCCTGTATTCTAGTTTCTGATGCTATCAATTTGCTTGTTCTAATTATATCATATCGCTGAGGTCATACAGTATTTGACCGTTGGGTTCTGGCTTGTTCCACTGAAAATGATGTCTTCAAGGTTCATCCATGTTGTCATACGTATCAGAACTTCATTCCTTTTTATGGCTGAATATTCCATTGTATGTATATACTACATTTTGTTTATCCATTCATCTGTTGATGGACACTTGGATTTCTTTCCTCTTTTGACAATTTTGAATAATGCTGCTATGAACTTCGGTGTGCAAATATCTGTTCCAGTCCCTGCTTAAATTCTTTTGGGTATATACCAAGAAATGAGATTGCCTGGTCATATGGTAAGTCTGTACTTAACTTTCTGAGGAACTGCCAAACTGTTTTCCACAGCGGCTGTACCATTTTATATTCCCATTTTCTTTGGTTGCTGGTGCTTTTGGTGTAAAATCTAAGAAACCATTGCCTAACACACTTTCCTGAATATGCTTCCCTATGTTTTCTTCAAAATACTTTGTAGTTTTAGTTCTTATATTTGGTCTTTGTTACATTTTGAGTTAAGTTCTGTATATGCTGTGAAATAGGGGTCCACTTTCATTCTTTTGCATATGGATATCCAGTTTTCCCAGCATCATCCTTTGAAGAGACTATTACTAACCTGTGGAATGGAGTTGGCCCCCTTGTCAATAATCAGTTAGCCATAGATGAAATTCTCAGTTTCATTCCATTGGTCTATATGTCCATATCATGTTTTGATTTCAGCAGCTTTCTGATGAATTTTTTTTCCATTTTTTTTCTATTGCTCATATACCATATAATTATCCAACGATCCAAAGTATACAATCACTTGCCCATGGTACCAACATACAGCTGTGAATCCATAACCACAGTTAAGGTTTTTTTTCAATTTTTGGAACATTTTCATTATTCCAGAAAAGAAATAAAGACACACAAACAAAGGAAATGCAAATCCTCCCATACCAGCACTGAGGGGAAGATGGCAGCATAGAGAACAACTGAAAAAAAAACAGAAACAACTAGTAAATAATCCAGGAATAACTGTGGGGGGACAAACGAGACCGTCCACTCATCATACACTAACCTGAATTGGGAGGAATGCCCGAGATCACAGCATAAAATCTAAGTAAAACCTGAGGATCCAAGTCGTGAGACCCCTCCCCCATAGCCCGAGCTGCAAAGCTTCATGGTGCCAGAGAGAAGCTCTCTCCCAGCAAGCTAATATAGCTCAGCTGAGCTCCAACTGGGGTTTTAAGTAGCGAGTGTGAACTGCTCACTACAGGTGCAAATCCCCAGAAAGCAGACAGAGGCTTTGGGTGATGACTGACCTTGGAGAGCCAGAGGGTCGCCTTGGAATAGGTCTGAAGGGGACTATCTGTTTCTTTTTCAGCTCAGTGGAGAAAGCCTCAGCCATTTTCAGTTCCCAGTGCTGTGACTCAGAGAAGGGTGGAGATAGCACAAGCAGAGAGAGACCATTGAAATGCTAATGACCTCCCTCTACGGGGTCTGTCTTCTCTAAGAGGAAAGGGGTGGGGCCCTTTCCATTCAGAATCAAACCCCAGAGCCTGGGGGAACACGGCCATACCTCCTCACACCAGTCAAGTATTATAGGCTAACAGGTGCCACCTGCTGGGCAGAAAATCACAGCCACCTGAAGCATCACAGTGTGTGCCAATTTTCTAAGACACACCCTCAGGGAAACCAGATACTGAATATTTCTTCTCTCTGGGATCTGAGCCTATTCTGGTCTCGGTAAACCTGATTGGGGTAACCAAGGAAACCATGCCTAGACAACAGAAATTACAACCTACACTAAGAAAAATGAAATTATGGCCCAGTCAAAGGAACAAACTTACACTTCAGCTGTGATACAGGAATTGAAACAACTAATAATAAGTGAATTCAAAAAGTTTAGGGAAGATGTGGTGAAAGAGCTGAACCATATAATGAAAACACAGGACGTACATAAGGTAGAAACTGAAAGTTCGAAAAACCAACTGGCAGAAACTATGGAAATGAAAGGCAACACAAGAGATGAAAAACACAATGGAAACATACAACAGCAGATCTCAAGAGGCAGAAGAAAACACTCAGGAACTAGAGAACAGGGCACCTGAAATCCTACACACAAAAGAACAGATAGAGAAAAGAATGGAAAAATACTAGCAACGCCTCTGGGAACTTAAATACAAAGTGAAAAGCAAGAATTTATATATCATTGGTGTCCCAGCAGGAGAAGAGAAGGGAAAGGGGGCAGAAGCAATAATAAAGGCAATAATCAATGAAAATTTCCCATCTCTCATGAAAGACATAAAATTACGAATCCAAGAAGCTTAGCATACCCCAAACAGAATAGATCCGAATAGGCCTACGCCAAGACACTTAATAATCACATTATCAAACGTCGAAGATAAAGAGACAATCCTGAAAGCAGCAAGAGAAAAGCAATCTATCACATACAAAGGAAGCTTGGTAAGTCTATGTGCAGATTTCTCAACAGAAACCATGGAGGCCAGAAGGAAGTGGGTTGATATATTTAAGATACCGAAAGAGAAAAACCACCAACCAAGAATCCTATATCTGGCAAAATCGTCCTTCAAATATGAGGGAGAGCTTAAAATATTCTCTGACAAACAGACAATGACAGAGTTTGTGAATGAAGTACCTGCTCTACAGGAAACACTAAAGGAAGCACTGCAGACAGAAAGGAAAAGACGAGTGAGAGGTTTGGAACACAATTTTGGGAGATAGTAGCACAGCAATGTAAGTACACTGAACAAAGATGACTGTGAATATAGTTGAAAGAGGAAGGCTGAGACCATGTGGGACACCAGAACAAAAGACTAACGGTAAAGACTGGGACAGTGTAACTCAGGGAAACCTAGGATGCTCAAGGAGTGTATTAAAAGGTACAAATATGTTTTTACATGAGGTAGAACAAATGAAAGTCAACATTGCAAGGTGTTAAAAAGAGGGTAGGATTGGGGGGGGGAAGACAATCAATGCAAACTAGAGGCTAAAATTAACAGAAACATTGTATTATGCTTCCTTTAATGTAACAAAGGCAATATACCAAAGCTAAATGCATATGGGGGGTGGGGAATAGGGGAAGGGTATGGGACTCCTGGCATTGGTGATGTTGTCTGACTCTTCATTCTACTTTAGGTTAGTGCTGTCTATCCTTTTGTCACTTTCTAGCTATCAAGTTCTTTTTTTTAATTTGTTTGTTTTTCTCTCTTTTTCTTTTGCCTTTCTGCCTTCTTTGACTCTTCCTCCATCTTTGTGGAAGAAATGGAGATATCCTTATATAGTGAGCGGCCACATGGTGCTCAGTACATAAATACGTGACTATATGGGGAACCAACGATTGTTTACTTAGGACAGAATGTATAGTGTGTGAAGAAAACCACCTTAAAAGAAATGGGTTGATGAAGAAACCTCGAGGGCACTATATTGAGTGAAATAAGACAGACACATAAAGGCAAATATTGCAGGGTCTCACTGATATGAACTAATTATAGTATGTAAACTCATAGAAATGAAATATAAGTTACCAAGATATAGAAATGAGGCTCAAGAATGGGGAGCGGTTGCTTATTATGAGCAGAATGTTCAACTAGGGTGAACTTAAATGTTTTGAAATGGACAGGGCTGATGGTAGAACATTATGAGAATAACTAATGTGCTGAAAGGTGTGTGAATGTGGTGGAAAAGGTAAGTTCAGAGTCATGCATGTCAACAGAAGGAAAGTTGAGGGTAAAGATGGGAATGTATAAAATAGTGAATCTTGTGGTGGACAATGTCCGTGATTAACTATACAAATATTAGAAATCTCTCTCACGGACTAGAACAAATGTATGTCACTATAACTAGAAGTTAACAGTAGAGAGGCATATAGGGAAAAAGTATATACCTATCGCAAACTATATACTACAGTTAGTAGTATTTTAACATTCTTTCATCATCAGTAACAAATGTACTATACCAAAACTATAAATCTATAATGGAGGGGGGCATGGTTAGGGGTATGGGAGGATCTGAGTTTCCTTTTTTTTTTTTTTTTTTTTGTATTTATTTCTTTTCTGGAGTAGTGAAAATGTTCTAAAAATTGAAAAAAAATAATTTTTTTAATGGATGCACAGCTATATGTATGCTGGTGCCGTGGGCAACTGATTATACACTTTGGATCTTTGGATAGTTGTATGGTATCTGAAAAATCTCAATTAAAAAAAAAATCCTCCCATTATAACTGTAGTATATAGTTTGCAATAGGTATATATTTTTTTCCTATATGCCCTTCTGTTATTAACTTCTAGTTACAGTGTCATACATTTGTTCTAGTTCATGAGACAGATTTCTAGTATTTGTACAGTTAACCACAGACATTGTCCACCACAAAATTTACTGTTTTATACATTCCCATCTTTTAACCTCCAACTTTCCTTCTGGTGACATACGTGACTTAGCTTCCCCTTTCCACCACCTCCACACACCATTCAGCAGTGTTAGTTATTCTCACAATATGCTACCATCACCTCTATCCATTTCCAAATGTTTAAGTTCACCCTAGTTGAACATTATGCTCCTAAGCAACTGCTCCCCACTTTTTAGCCTTGTTCTATATCCTGATAACTTACATTTCATGTCTATGAGTTTGCATATTATAATTAGTTCATATCAGTGAGGCCCTGTAATATTTGTCCTTATGTATCTGTCTTATTTCACTCAATGTACTGCCCTCAAGGTTTCTTCATCAACCCATTTTTTTAAGATGGTTTTGTTCACACACCATACATTCCGTCCTAAGTAGACAATCAATGGTTCCCTGTATAGTCACATATTTATGTATTCAGCACCATCGCCTCTATGTATGGATGTATAAAGACATCTCCATTTCTTCCACAAAGAGGGAGGAAGAGTCAACGAAGGTAGAGAGATAGGAGAAAAAGAAAAGAAGAAAGAGACAAAAAAAAGAAAAAACAAAAACAAAACATGACAGCTAGGAAGCCACAAAAGGAAAGATAGCATTAAACTAAAGTAGAATAGAGAGTCAGACAACATCACCAATGCCAAGAGTCCCATTCCCCTCCTCTGTGTCCCCGCATATGCATTAAGCTTTGGTTTATTGCCTATATTATATTAAAGGAAGCATAGTAGAATGATTCTGTTAATTATAGTCTCTAGTTTGCATTGATTGTATTTCCCCCCAATCCCACTCCATTTTTAATACCTAGCAATGTTGACATTCATTTGTGCTACCTCATGTAAGAACATATTTGTACCTTTTATCACAATCGTTGAGCACCCTAGGTTTCCCTGAGTTATATAGTCCCAGTCTTTATCTTTCCTCTTTCTTTCTGGTGCCAACATGCTCCTAACCTTCCTCTTTCAACCATATTCACAGTCATCTTTGTTCAGTGTACTTACATTGCTGTGCTATTATCTCCCAAAATTGTGTTCCAAACCTCTCACTCCTGTCTTTTCCTTTCTGTCTGTAGTGCTCCCTTTAGTGTTTCCTATAGAGCAGGTATCTTGTTCACAAACTGTCATTTTCTGTTTGACAGAGAATATTTTAAGCTCTGCCTCATATTTGAAGGACAGTTTTGCCGGATATAGGATTCTTGGTTGGTGGTTTTTCTCTTTCAGTATCTTAAATATATCACCCCACTTCCTTCCTGCCTCCGTGGTTTCTATTCAGAAGTTTGCACATAGTCTTGTCAAGCTTCCTTTGTATGTGATGGATCACTTTTCTCTTACTGCTTTCAGGATTCTCCTTTTATCTTTGATGTTTGATAATGTGATTATTAAGTGTCTTGGGATAGGTCTATTCAGAGCTATTCTGTTTGGGATACGCTGTGCTTTTTGGATTCATAATTTTATGTCTTTCATAAGAGATGGGAAATCGTCATTGATTATTTCCTCTATTATTGCTTCTGCCCTTCTCTTCTCCTTCTGGGACACCAATGACATGTACATTCCTGCATTTTGTTTTGTCCTTAAGTTCCTGGAGACATTGCTCATATTTTTCCATTCTTATCCCTATCTGTTCTTTTATGTGTAGGCTTTCAGGTGCCTTGTTCTCCAGTTCCTGAGTGTTTTCCTCTGCCTCAAGATCTGCTGTTATATGTCTCCATTGTGTCCTTCATCTCATGTGTTGTGCCTTTCATTTCCATAGATTGTCAGTTGTTTTTCTAAACTTTTGATTTCTGCCTTCTGTACACCCAGTGTTTTCATTATATGCGTCATCTCTTTTGCCATATCTTCCCTAAACTTTCTGAATTGATCCAGCACTAGTTTAAATTCCTGTGTCTCAGTTGAAGTGTAAGTCTGTTCCTTTGACAGGGCCATAACTTCGTCCCTCCTAGTGTAGGTTGTAGTTTTCTTTTGTCTAGGCATCTGGCCTCCTTGGTTTCTCCAATCAGGTTTTCCAAGACCAGAACGGGCTCAGGTCTTGGAAGGGGGCAATAGTTTCAGATCTCCCTGAGGGTGTCTTAGAAGATTGATGCACCATGTGAGGCCTTAAGTCATTGTGCTTTTCTTCCCAGCAGGTGGTGCCTGTCAGCCTGTAGCTCCAGACTGTTGTAAGGAGGTGTGGCCTGTGGCTGTTTTCCCCCCAGACTCTGGGATCTGGTTCTGAATGGAAGGTGGGTAGTAGAGCTTGGTACTGCCTCTTTCTTCTTAGGGAAGATATACCCCCTGGGGAGAGGTCATTAGCATTTGAATAGACTCTGACTCTGCTATCTCCACCCTTGTCTGGGTCAGAGTGCTGGGAATTGAAAATGGCTGAGGCTTTCTTCACTGAGCCAAAAAAGGGACAGAAAGACCCCCTTCAGGGTCAGTCTGTGGCCCCCCTCAGTTTCATCCATTGACCAAGGACAGCACCCGGTCCTCTGGGCTCCCCCTCACTCCCAGAGAGGTCCTCCAGCTCTCCAAGGTCAGTCGTCAAAAGCCTCTGTCTCCTTGTTGGGGATTCATAGCTTGTATTGAGCATGTGTTAATTAAAACCCCAGTTGGAGCTCAGCTGAGCTATATTCGCTTGCTCGGAAAGTGCTGCACTCTAGCATAGTGAGGAGCACAGCGAGTCTTTGCAGTGCGGGTTGTGGGGGGAGGGGGTTCCTGGCTCGGGTCCGCAGTTTTTACTTACAGATTTTATGCTGCAATCTCGGGCATTCCTCCCAATTCAGGTTGGTGAATGATGAGTGGACGGTCACATTTGTCCCCCCATAGTTATTCCAGATTGCTTTCTAGTTGTTCCTGGCTGTTTATTAGTTTTTCCAGGGGGACTAACTAACTTCGACTCCTCTCTATGCCACCATCTTCTTTCCCCTCTGTGATAACTTTTAAATCGGGAAGTGTATGTTCTTATTCAAGATAGTTTTGGCTATCTGGGGCCCCTTACCCTTCCATATAAATTTCATGATTGGCTTTTCTGTTTCAGCATAGGAGGCTGTTGGAATTTGTTTGGGGGTGTATTAAATCTGTAAGTCGAATTGGGTAGAATTGACATCTTTAAAATTCTTAGACTTCCAATACATTAACACAGAATGTCCTTCTTTGGGTCTTCTTTGATTTCTTTTAGTATTGTTTTGTAAGTTTCCATGTATAAGTCCTCTACATAACTTGCTTAAATTTATTCCTGCATATTTGAATTTTTTTAGTTGCTATTATAAATTGGAATTTTTTTCTTGATTTCCTCTTCAGAGTGTTCATTATATTATGTGTGAAGAGAACACTACTGATTTTCTTTTTCAATTTTATTGAGATATATTCACACACCACACAAACCATCTGAAGTACACAACCACTGGTTCACAGTATCATCACATAGTGTGTATACATCCACATGATCAATTTTAGTACATTTCATTACTCCAGAAAGAATAAGAATAAAAATAAATACAAAAATCCTCCCATACTCTTTCTTACCCCCCGCCAATTGTAGACCCATAGTATTGGTGTGGTAAATTTGTTACTTTTGATGAAAGAATATTAAAATATTACTGTTAACTATAGTCCATAGTTTGCAATAGTTACATTTTTTCCCATACACTCCTCTATTCCTTTTATTATTTTTTTACATTTGTAGTATTTCATGCAAGAACTTATTTACATACATGACTTTAAACAACCACTTTCAATCAAATTCACCTACAGTACATCACTATTATTTATAATCCCAATAATGAGTTACCATTACCTCTGTCCATTCCCAAACATTTACGTTCAACCTCATTAACAATTCTGTACATACTGGGTAACCGATCCCCCTTCTCTAGCTTTTGTCTATCTCTAGGTACCCTATATTCTACATTTTAAGACACTGAGTTTACACATTTAAGTTAGGTCATATTAGTGAAATCATACAACATCTGACCTTTTGTGTCTGGCTTATTTCACTCAGCATTATATCTTCAAGGTTCATCCATGTTGTTACATGCATCAGGGCTTCATTCCTTCTTATTTCTGCATAATCCATCATATGCATATACCACATTTTGTTTATCCACTCATCTGCTGATGGACTCTTGGATTGTTTCCATCTTTTGGCAATTGTGAATAATGCCACTATGAACATCAGTCTGAAAATGTTTGTGTCCCTGCTTTCAGATATCCTGGGTATATACTGAGTAGTGGAATTGCTGGGTTGTAGGGCAACTCAATATTTCATTTTCTGAGGAACTGCCAAACTGTCTTCCACAGTGGCTGTATCATTTTACGTTCCCACTAGCAACACTGATGATTTTTGCATGTTGATCTTGTACCCTAGCACTATGCTGCATCACTTATTAGTAACTTTGGTGTGGCCTTTTGGGATATTCTCATCTCTCTATATATGATCATGTCCATCTGCAAATAGGGAAAGTTTCCACTTCTTCCTTTCCAATTGAATGCCTTTTATTTGTTTTCTTGCCTGATTGTTCTGGCTAGAATTTACATATGTTATTGAAAAACTATGGTGACAATGACCATCCTTGTCTTGTTCCTTGTTTTTTTTTTTGTTTTTTGTTTTTTGTTTTTTGTTTTTTTATTGCATTGGCTCTTTATTCCTGGTAAATGCTGGTAGGACTGGAAGCTACTGCTTCCTAGAGGGCCTATACCAAGGCTAGAGTTGACTTTGGTCCTTTGGGGATTGCTCAGGCCAACTTCATCTTCCAACCCCAATATTTAGGAGATGATCTTTCCTTTGCCTGCCTGGCTACAGCTGACCATCCTTGGAATCCAGGCCACATTCTGCAGGTGCTGCTATTTCTTCAGCCACTGCTGCAGAGCTGAGGAATGGGGGCTGGTCACTGGTTCACACTTGACTTCACTTACAAAAGCTGAAATTTTGGCAGTCTTTCCCTTTATCCAGCACTTCCTGGGTTTTTCCAAATGTCTTAATCTTGTTCCTGGGTTCCACCTAGTTAGTTTCAAACATTTTATTTATTTATTTTTTTAGCTCATTCATTTTGCTGGTGGAGGGAATAATCTGTAAAACTTCCTACTTAACAATTTTGTATCTGCCATAGCACTGTTTTTATTGCATCCAATAAATTTTGATTACATGTATGTTCATTTAGTTTAAAATATTATGATTACATGTATTTTCATTTAGTTTAAATTATATTTTAATTTTTCTAGAGGCTTATTCTTTGACCCCATGTTATAGAAAAGTGGGTTATTTAATCTTCAAGTATTTGGGCATTTTATAGCTATCTTCCTTTTAGTGATTTTAAGTTTAATTCTGTTGTGTTCTGAAAAAATATTTTGTATTATTTTTATTCTTTTAAATCTGTTAAATCTGTGATTTATGACACAGACTGTGATCTGTCTTGGTGAATGGTCCAGGTGTACTTAAGAATAATGTGTATTCTGCTGTTGTTGAATTAAGTATTCAAATAAATTTCAATTAGGTCACTTCGATTGATAGTGTTGTGCAGGTCAACTATATCCTTACTGATTTTCTGCCTGCTTGATATAGAAATTACTGAAAAAGGAGTGTTAAAGTCTCCAACTCTAATAATCATTTTGTCTATTTCCTCTTTCAATTCTATCAGTTGTTAGCTCATGTATTTTGATGCTCTGTTGTTAGGTGCAATACATATTTAGAATTGTTATATCTTCTTGAAAAATTGATTCCTTTATTATTATGTAATGATTTCTTTATCTCTGATAATTTTAAATGTTCAGAAATATCTGCTATGTTTAAAATTGATATTGCTACTCATATTTTCTTTTAATTAGTTTAGCATATATATCTTTCTCCATCTCTTTAATTTTTATTTATTAAGACTTTATACTTAGAGTGGATTCTTATAGATGACATATAGTTGGGTCTAGTTTCTTTATCCACTCAGACAATGTCTGTATTTTAATTGGTGTATTTAGACTATTAAATTTTAAAGTAATTAGTGATATAATAATTGAATTACTATTCACAAATCTGTTTTCTATTTGTTGCATTTGTTCCTTTTCTCCCCCCACCCCCCACCTTTTTCTGTCTTTTCTGGTTCCAATTGAGCATTTTATATGATTCCATTTTAAATATATCTTAGCATATCAATTATGCTATTTTTTTAAGTTTTTAGCAGTTTCTCTTGAGTTTCCAATATACATTTTTAACTAATCTAAGCCCATCTTCAAATAACATTATACCACTTCATGTATAATGCAACTATCTTATAATAGAGTATTCCCAATTCCTCCTTCCTGTCCCTCATGTCCCTCATGTTATTTCATTTATCCATATGATATAATCATCCAATATATTGCTATTATTATTACTTTAAAGAAAAGTTATCTTTTAGATCAATTAAGAATAAGGAAATTAAAATACATTTTACCCTCATTATTTCTTTTCCAATGCTCTTCCTTTATGCAGAACCAAATTTCTGGCCTTTATAATTTTACTTCTCCCTGAAGGAGTTTTTATAACATTTGGGGGGGGGGGGTAGGAAGAATCAGTTGGTGATTCATTCAGTGCTTCTTTGTCTGAAAAACTCTTTATTTCTTCTTTGCTTTTAAAGGATCATTTCACAAGGTATCCAATTCTAGATGGCATTATATATTTTTTCCTTTTAACACTTAAAATATTTGATACCACTCTCTTCTTATTTGTAAGTTTCTGATGAGAAGTCTGTTGTAATTATTATCCTTGTTTCTGTATAGGTAATGTGGTCCCCACCACTTTGCCTTTTTTGAGTTTGATCTGTTTTTCAATCTTTGCTTTTCTGCAGTTTGTAAATTATATGCCAAAATTTTATTTTTGTTTTCTATTTTTTTGTTTCTGTGTTTGTCCTTATTGATGTTCTCTAATCTTCCTAGAATTGTGGTTTGTTTTCTGTTATTAATTTAAGAAAGTTATCAATCCTTCTACTCCATTCACTCTCTCTTCTCTTCTGTTATTACAAATAGGTGTATGTTACAGTTTTGTAATTATCATACAGTTCTTGGATATTCTGTTCTTTTATTTTCATAGATTTTTTTGTCATTTTTTAAATTAATATAGGGGAATTTCTACTCACCTGTCTTCAATCTCACTGATTTTTCCTTGACTATATCCAGTTTACTCATGAGCCCAGTGAAGGCATTCTTCAAATATTAAAATATTTTGATTTCTAGAACTTCTTTTTGATATTTTCTAGAGTTTCCTTCTCTCTACTTACATTAGCCATTTATTCTTGCATATTCTCTATTTTCTCCATTAAAACTCCAAAAATATTAAACAATTTTTTTAAATTCACTGTCAGTTCCAAGGTGTCACATCAGAATCTGGTTCTGATGAATGCTTCGTCTCTTCAGACCATGTTCTTACCTTTTTGCATGCTTTATATTTGTTTAAGGCCAGATATATTTTATCAGGTAATAGGAACTAAGGTAAATGGGCCTTTAATGTGAGGAATTATGTTAATCTGGACAAGACTTCTGTTGTGTCTAATGTTTGCTATAGCTGTAGGTGTCAGAGACTTCAAATTCCTCTCCTGTCTTTGTATTTTTCTCCCTTCTTAACTCTGATCTTCCCTAAATTTTCCCCTCAGAGAATGCCTGCATCTTGCTGCAATTTAAACTGTAATCCACTGTTGTGATACTTTAGCTCTACTAGTGTGGTAGTTAATATGTAGGCAAGAGGAAGCAGATTTGATTTTATGATTAAATCTTGGTCTTTAAGTGGGCTTGTGTCTCTGGGCTATGAACTTCACAAGTGTTTCTCCAGTGGTATAGCTTTTTTTTCCTTATGTAGGGGAAGCAGGAAAGTTAGAGGATGCTGGAGTGACAGGATTACCCTTCCCCCAAGTGGGTTAAGACTCAGGTAAAGTATATTCCCTTGAAGAGGAGTTCTTTGTTTTGGAGAAGCTTCTGGACACATTTCACAATGATTACTCTTTCTCCACTCATGACAGAGCCACCACACAATCTTCCTCAGTCCCTCACTTTGAGAATCTGGATGGGTTCTTGGAAGTAAAAGCCAGGAGAAAGGGGGTAGGGCTGTAGGACCATGGTCCCCAGGAGTTTCTCATTCTCATGGTATTCTACACACAGCTTCCAGGCACTCATCTAAATCACGTTACTAGAAGTTTGTGGCTCCAACAGCTTCTACTCCAGGAAAGTAGAGCTTGGCTGTGACTTTCTCAAATCCCCTTTCCCTCCAGATTTCATGCTGGTGGTTTTCCCTGAAACCTCTGTTCTCTTCACCGGAGGATGGCTAATGGCGTCCGGAAAACCTCTGTTAGCTGGGAAGGCACGTGGCTTGCATCTGCTCCAAAGTTCTGGTTTCAAAATGGCTTTCTCCCAGGACATTCCTCTCTAGCAAGCTTGCTCTTCTTCAAAACGTCACTCACAGCTGCACTCCCTCTGTTCCTTGTTTTAGAGGGAAAGCTTTCAGTCTGTCACCGTTGAGTATAGTGTTAGCTGTGGGTTTTTCATACATGCCCTTTGTGATATTGAGGAAGTTTTCTTCTAGTCATAGTTTTCTAAGTGTTTTATCAAGATGGGGGTGCTCAGTTTTGTTAAACACCTTTTCTTCATCAAATGAGATGATCATGTGTTTTTTTTCCCCTTCATTCTAGAAACATGGTGTTTTACATTAATTGATATTCTTATGTTGAACCACCCTTGCATACTTAGGATAAATCCTACTGATCATGGTGTATAATTCTTTAATGCACTGTTGGATTTGGTTTGCTAGTATTTTGTTGAGGACTTTTCGTATGTATTCCAAATAGATATTGGTCTGTAGTGTTCTTTTCTTGTATCTTTATCTGGCTTTAGTATTAGGGTGATTTTGGCTTCATAGAACGAGTTAGGGTGTCATCCCTCCAGTTCAGTGTTTTGGAAGACTTTGAGCGAGATTGGTGATAATAATTCTTGGAATGTTTGTTAAAATTCACCAGGGAAACCTTCTGGTCCTGGACTTTTATTTCTTTGGAGGTTTTTGGTGACTGATTCAATCTCTTTACTTGTTATTAGTTTGTTGATATCTTCTATTCATTCTTTAGTCAGTATGGGTAGTTTCTGTATTTCCAGGAATTTGTCCATTTATTTTAGCTTATCTAATTTTTTCATGTTCAGTCGTTCATATATCCTATTATAATCCTTTTTATTTCTATGGGATCAGTAGTAATGTCCCCCTTTTCATTTCTGATTTTAGTTATCATCATCCTCTCTCTCTCTCTTTTTTTTTCTAAAGGTTTGTCAATTATATTGATCTTTTCTTTTGGTTTTCTTGATTCACTCTTTTTTTTTCTTTTTTCTTTTTAATTCTCTATTTCATTTATCTCCACTTTAATCTTTGTTATTCCCTCCTTCCTCTTGCTTTGGGTTTATTTTGCTCTTCTTTTACTAGATACTACAGTTGTGAGTTTAGGTTTCTGATTTAAGATCTTTTTTTCTTTTCTAAGGTAAGCATTTAGAGCTATGGATTTCCCTCTCAACATTTCCTTTGTTGCATCTCATCAGTTTTGGTATGTTGTCTTTTCATTTTCATTCACCTGAAGATATTTCCTAATTTCCCTTATGATTTCTTCCTTGACCCATTGCTTAAGAGTATGTTGTTTAATTTCCACCTATTTGTGAATCTTATAGTTCTTCCTCTGTGTGCCAGTTTGGATATATTATGTCTCCCAAAACACCATATTCTTTGGTACAATCTTGTGGGGGCAGACATATTAGTGTTGATTAGGTTGGAACCTTTTGATTGTTTCTATGGAGATGTGACCCACCCAAATGTGAGTGACACCTTTATGGTGTGACCTCTTGATTGAATATTTCCATGGAAATGTGGCCCCACTCATTCAGCCTGGGTCTTTAATTTAATCACTGGAGTCATATATAAGAGCTTGGACAGAAGGAGCTGGCTGTGCAGCTTAGAGAGACATTTTGGAGACGGCCTTTGAAAGCAGACTTTTGCTGACACTTTGCTCCAAAAAAGCTAAGAGAGGACAAACACCCGAAGAACAACATTTTGAAGATTGCACAGGAGTTGAGAGAGGAACTGGAACACAACCCGGCATCAGCAGATACCAGCCATATGCCTTCCCAGCTAACAGAGGTTTACCGGATGGCATTGGCCTTCCTTCAGTGAAGGTATACTTACTTGTGTTGGTGCCTTACTTTGGACATTTTTCATGGTCTTCAGATGTACCTTTGTAACCAAATAACCCCCCTTTATAAAAGCCAATCCATTTCTGGTGTTTTGTACAATGGCAGCATTAGCGATTGAGAACACTCTGTTATTGATTTCTAGCTTCATTCCATTGTGGTTGGAGAATATATATTGTATTATTTCAATATTTTTGAATTTATCATGACTTGTTTTGTGATCTAACTTATGGTCTACCCTGAAGAATGTTCCATGTGGACTAGAGAACAATATGTATTCTGGTGCTTTTGGGTAAAGTTTTCTAGTTAGTTTAGGGTCATTCAAGTCTTCTATTTCCTCATTGGTCTTCTGTCTAGATGTTCTATCCATATTGGAAATGGTGTTTTAAAATCTCCTACTATTAATTTAGAGCTGCCAATTTCACCATTCAAATCTATCAATATTTGTTTCATATATTTTGGGGCTTTGCCACTAGGTGCACATATATTTTTAACTGTTATGTCTTCTTGTTGAATTGACTCTTTTATCAGTACATAGTGACTTTCTTTGTCCCTCATGATAGTTTTTTACTGAAAGTCTGATTTTTTCATGATAGTATAACTATCCCAGCTCTCTTTTGGTTACTATCTGCATTGTTTATTTTTTTCCATCCTTTCACTTTCAACCTACTTGTGACTTTAAATTTAAGGTACTTCTCTTGTAAACAGCAGATAAGTGAGTCACGCTTTTTAATTCATTCTGCCAATCTCTGCTTTCTGACTGGAGAGGTTAGTCCATTTACATTTAAGCTACCAATAATGCAGGACTTTCTTCTGCCATTTTGCTCTTTGGTCTTTGTAAGCCTTATAAATTTTTTGTCCCTCAGTTCTTCTCTTAATGCCTACTTTCATGTTTATTTGTTTTCTGTGTTACCATTTTGAATCTCTTATTTCTTTCTGTATACATTTCTCAAATATTTTCTTTATGATTACCATGGGTCTAAAATTTAACATCCTAAATCTATAACAATCATATTTGGTTTCATACTAACTTAACTTCAATAGCATACATGTACAATGTTCCTATATTCCTCCATCCCCCACCTTTGTTACTTTTTCTGCATTTGCATTTTAGAACCTGTAAGAAGTAAAAAGTGGGGTTATATACCATACATACAGTACAGTAGTACTGACCTTTATAATTATCCATATGGTTACCTTTACCACAGGTCTTACTTCTTTATGCTGCTTCAACCCACTGTCTAGTGTCCATTCCTTTCAGTCTGAAGAACTCCCTTTAGTATTGCTTGTAAGGCAGGTCTAGTGGTGATGAACTCCCTCAGCTTTTGTTTATCTGGGAATGTCTTAATCTCTCCCTTATTTTTGAAAGACAGTCTTGCCAGATATAAAATTCTTGGTTAGCAATTGTTTTCTTTCACCATTTGAAATATTTTGTCCCACTGCCTTCTTCCCTCCCTGGTTTCTGATGCGAAATTGACACTTAATCTCACTGGAGACTTCCTTGTACAATACATTGCCTTTCTCTTGGAGCTTTCAGAATTCTCCATATCCTTTGTATTCAACAGTTTGACTACTATGTGTCTGGGCATGGTACTCTTTTAGTTTATCCTGTTTGAGATTCATTGGGCTTCTTGAATGTGTGTATTCATGTCCCTGGGTAAATTTGGGAAGTTTTTTAGGAATTATTTCTTTGAATCTTCCTTCTTTCCCTGTATCATTTTCTACTCCTCTGACAATTTTTTGGGGGGAGGCTTGCTTTTATATTGCTATGCTTGATGTTGTCCCAAGGTCTCCTTAGGGTTTACTTGTTCTTTTTAATTCCTTTTTCTGTCTGTTCCTCAGGGTGAATCATTTTGGTTGCCCTATCTTAAGTTCACTGATTCTTTTGTCTGCCAGCTCCAATATGCTATTGAAACACTCCAGGGAATTTTTTATTCAGTTATTGTGGTCATCAACTCTGGTATATCTGTTTGCTTCCTAAGAATTTCTATCTATTGGTATTCTCAAATTGTTTCTTCATTGTTTTCCTTATATCCTTTAGTTCTTTCTCTGTGTTTTCCTTTACTTCCTTAAGCATACTGAGGATGTGTCCAAAGTTTAGTCTTCTTCATTAATGGTTACTGGATTTTGTTCTTGTCTTTTGCATGGGCCATCATTTCCTGTTTCTTTTTTTGTCTTGTAATCCTTTGTTGTACACTGCACTTTTTAATATTTTTAAGTGTTAACTCTATGATATAGCTCTTGAGCTGTCTGTTCCTTATATTTGTTTCAACCAGTCTGTGATATGACAGAGATTTTCTTCACTGGCAGGGGCTGACAAAAACAAACACAAAAAACACCTTTCAAAGTGTTCACAAATTTCTTTCCATTGACTGTTGCTCTCCTTCAGAGTTTAACCCTCCTATCAGTAAGATCAACCCAAGGGGATTGTGAAGTGCAGAGTCCTCTTCATCTTTTCTGAGACTGCTTCTTGTCCTGGGCTCGTGCTTTCTCCTGGCCTTAGGAATTCCCATTTACTGGAATTTGAATGCCCTGTCAGCTCTCTAAGAAATGCTTTCTCCCTGCTTCTGGGGGCTCTATTGTATGAATTAAAGCAGGTAATCATTTGCCCCAGTTTACTTTGACTTGATTGCTTCTTACACTGCTTTAGCTGTCAGCAAGTTGCTTCTGCCTCCAAGGCAAGTTCTGGGAGGGTGAGCTAGAGATAATTTCCTGGCTTGATCTTTCGGGCTGTGACCGAGTAAACTGGCACCCAGTATGCACATAGTGGGTACTCCGTTTCCTCTGGAACAGAGCCAGGGACCCACAATATTAATGCTGGCTCACTCCACACCATGCCAAGAAAGGGGTGAGGGAGGAACCACAAGGGTGCCACGAGCTTCTCCTACCATTTTTAAAGCTGAATCTTCTTGATTCAGCACTCTCCCCCTTACTACTAACCTTTAAGTGTTTTTAGGGGGTTTGAGGAAGATGGTTCTGCCATTTTTTTGCCAGTTGTTCAAGCATTTTGTGAAAGACAGCACTCTGGAGCATCTTATGCTGCTATCTTGGTGGACTGGAAGAGATGACATCATTTTTTATATCCTATTTTATTCCTCTTCAGAAGCATTTTCCGTGCTTTCTTTTTGTGAAATTCCCATTAGTCAGGTTGGACCACTTGAATCTTCCATTTCCTTTAACTTTTCATCCTTCCAATCACAGTGATTCTTTTTTTTAAATGTCTCTGATCAAGTTAATCCTCTTTGGGAATATCAGATTGAAAAGAGGGAAGAAAGAAGACTCCTTGTTTTCCTTCTCCTGTCAGGATCCTTCCAGAAGCAGCTCCACTCAGTGTTTATCATTCTGTGCAACAGTTGGGTTCATCTCTTGGGGACAAGAACACCAGCTCTAAGGGTTCAGCAGGGGTGTGAGTGAGGTACCCACCACCTGTGAGACATCCTCCAGGCATCAGCCCCAGAATGCCTTCTCAGAGGATGATGGGTGAGGTACATCTCACTCCCAGATGTTAGAGGTGGCCCTCTTGGAGGTTCTGACACTAGACATGCAGTGACCCTCAGCAAAGGTTCGTAACTGCAACAGCCCCTCTTGAAGCTCCTGGGCTCTGGGAATCCCCTCTTCCACTTTGTTCCCCCTCTCCTTGGGTTGATAGCTGCTTCTGATAGTTGCTAACCTTGGAGTGTCCCCTCTACTCTTTTAGACCTCCAAACTTTGTGCTAATGGTTTACCACATTAAACCCCGGTATTTGAAATACCTAATGTGGTTTCAATCTCCAGACTGGACCCTACCTGATACAGATGTTCTGAGGTCTTGCATAAATACAGATTTTCTGGAGTCTTGCTTCAATCAGTTCTAAGTCCAGGCATGAACTCTTTACTACTCTTGCAGGTTAACTGTGTTCAACATCCCATAATGAGGATTTATTGTTCAATACTGGGTAGAGAGCCAGTGGGCCTAGCTTTACATCTTCTAGGAAGAATACCTGAAAAACCAGTGTCTCACTTTAATTCAGAAATATTGCTAAGGTAAAAGTCACTATATTCCTTGCTTTTAGCAAGGCCACCATATTCACAGAATTTCAAATGAGGGTTGTATTAGTTAGGGTTCTCTAAGGAAACAGAATCAACAAGAGATATCTATAAATATAAGATTTATACAAGTGTCTCATACAACTGTGGGTACACACAAGTCCAGATTCCATAGGGCAGGCAGCAGACTGACAGCTCCGATGAAGATGTTCCATGAACTCCTCAGGCAGCAAATTGGCAACTCAAATGAATGTGTTTAATGAACTCCTCAGGAAATGACTGGCAGCTTCGATGAACTCCTCAGGAAATGCTTTGCTGGTTAACCAAAGAAGTGGTGAAGATCCTCTGTCTGTCTCGCTTAAAAGTCTTCAACTGATTAGATTAAATCTAGCTGATTGCATTCTCATTATGAAAGACATGCCCCTCGTTGATGTAACCAGTTACAGCTGCAGCCAACTGACTGATGATTTAGTAAACCAGCCTTCTGGTTTATTAACCAGCCACAAATGTCCTTGCAGTAATGGTTAGGCCAGTGCTTGCTTGACCAGACACCTGGACACCATCACCTGGCCAAGTTGACACATGAACCTAACCATCACAGTGATGATCCTTGAACTTCTCTTCAATGTCCTGTAATGTCTTTTATTCACAATAAAAAATTTCCACAAGTTTCTGCAGGTTTTGTTTACCTGATTTTCACTGCTTGGATAGATACAGAAAGTAAGTGACTAAATCATTGTCTGTAGAGGCAGCCACATCCAGTCTGCACAACAGAGCTAAGGCCAGAGGCCATGCAGGCTAACAGCACATCATGATTGGCTACTATTGCAAAATGGAAACAGCAGTGAACTTTCCTGGCACTGCCTGTGCATGCTGGGTCCAACAGACAGCCTCAGGACAAGACTGATGCTCTTGAGAAGAGCTACCCAAGGGGCAGGACAGCAGGCACATCAGCAACATGAAGTAAAAGGGCTTTACAGGTGCTTGTGGCTTAGCCTAGGATCTAAGGGAGAGGATTCGGTTAGCTCACACATTTGAAATGCACTGATACAGAGAATGTGTTCCAATGGCTTAAAATATGAATATTATGTGATAACTAGGTTAGGCTTTGAAGATTTTGGAAGAAGTATTATTATTATTTGCTACTCCCAGGAGCAAAATGAAAGTGCTTAAGAAGTCTCTCTGAGTCCCTGTTGCAGTTTGCTAGAGCTGCCATTGTGCAAGATGCCAGAAATGGATTGGCTTTATTATTATTAAGATTTATTCACATACCATACAATCATACAAAGTATATACTCCATTGATCATGTTCTAGTTTGCTAATGCTGCAGAATGCAAAACACCAGAGATGGATAGGCTTTTATAAAACGGGGGTTTATTTCACTACACAGTTACAGTCTTAAGGCCACAAAGCGTCCAAGGTAACACCTCAGCAATCGGGTACTTTCACCGGAGGATGGCCAATGGCATCCGGAAAACCTGTTAGCTAAGAAGGCAGCTGGCGTCTGCTCCAAAGCTCCAGCCTCAAAACGGCTTTCTCCCAGGATGTTCCTCTCTAGCAAGCTTGCTTCTCTTCAAAACATCACTCCCAGCTGCACTAGTTTTCTCTCCTTGAGCGAGCTCATTTATATGGCTCCACTGATCAAGGCCCACCCCGAATGGGTGGGGCCATGCCTCCATAGAAATATCCCATTAGTTATCATCTACAGTTGGGTGGGGCACATCTGCATGCAAACAACCTAATTCAAACGTTCCAACTTAATCCCCACTATTCTGTCTGCCCCACAAGATTTCATCAAAGAATATGGCTTTTTCTGGGGGACATAATACATTCAAACTGGCACAGATCACATTACCATCATATAGTTGTTCATTCATCACTCCAATCTATTTTTTTAACATTTTCCTTGTACCAGAAAAAGTGAAAATAAGAATAAAAAAATTAGAGTACAAACAACACCCAAATTGTGCCCCCCGCCCTCTTTTTCCTTTAGTTTTTTTTTTGCCCCCATTTTTCTACTCATCCATCCATACACTGGATAAAAGGGAGTGTGATCTGCATGGCCTTCATAATCACAATGTCACCCCTCATAAGCTACATTTTTATACAGTAGTCTTCAAGACTCAAGGCTACTGGGTTGTAGTTCGATAGGTTCAGGTATTTACTACTAGCTATTCCAATTCATTAAATCCTAAAAAGAGTGATCTATATTGTGCATAACAGTGCCCACCATAGTGATCTCTTGGCTCCTTTTGGAATCTCTCAGCCACTGAAACTTTATTTCATTTCATTTCTCATTCCCCTTTTGGTCAAGAAGATATTCTCCATCCCATGATGCCGGGTCTAGATTCCTCCCCAGGAGTCATATTCCATGTTGCCAGAGAGATTTACACCCCTGGATGTCAGAACCCACACAGGGGGGAGGGCAGTGATTTCACCTGCCGAGTTGGCTTAGCTAGAGAGAGAGGGCCACATCTGAGCAAAAAAAGGCATTCAGGAGGAGACTCTTAGGCACAATTATAAGCAGGCCTAGCCTCTCCTTTGCAGTAACAGGCTTCCCAAGGGCAAGTCCCGTGGTAGAGGGTTTGGCACATCAAACCGCCAGTCCTCAATGTTTGTGAACACATCAGCAACCATCCAGATGGGGAAGCCCAACACCTCTGCATTTTCCCCCAGCTCCTCAGAGGGACTTTGCATATTTTTTCTTTTTTTTTTTTCTTTTGTTATGTTTTGTTTTGTTTTAATTAACTATTAACTATATCCAAAAATTAAAGAAAAAACATACAATAAGAAAACTTTTCAAACAAACCAAAACAACGGAATAAGAAAAAGACAACTAACCTAAAATAACTACATTATTTCAAACATGTTCCTACTCTACCCCCAAGAAAATATACAGATATAACCCAGCAAAGGAATATGAAAAACAAATAACCTAAGATAACATTTCTGTGAACTTGTTCCTACCATACCCACCAGAAATTAACAAACCATAGTCCTTCCTGAGCATTCCCAGAACATTAAATTTACCCACAATAACTTATCTGTTCTTAATAGGTTATTTTCCCCCTTCATTAATTGCTATCTATCACTAGGTCCCCTACATTCTACATTATAAACGATTTATTTTATATTTTTCAGTGTTCACATTAGTGGTAGCATATAATATTTCTCTTTTTGTGCCTGGCTTATTTTGCTCAGGGTTATATCTTCAAGGTTCATCCATGTTATTATATGTTTCATGACATCATTCCTCCTTACTGGAGCATAGTATTCCACCATGGATATGTACCACATTTTATTTATCCACTCATCTGTTGAAGGACATTTGGGTTGCCTCCATCTCTTGGCAATCGTGACTATTGCCACTATGAACATTGGCATGCAGATATCTGTTTGCATCACTGCTTTCAGATCTTTCAGGTATATACCGAGAAGTGCAATTGCTGGATCGAAGGGTAACTCTATATCTAGTTTTCTAAGGAACTGCCTGACTCTCTTCCAGAGTGGCTGAACCACTATACAGTCCCACCAACAATGAATATGAGTTCCAATTTCTCCACATCCTCTCCAACATCTGTAGTTACCTGTTTGTTTAATGGCAGCCATTCTAATTGGTGTGAGATTGTATCTTGTGGTCTTAATTTGCATCTCTCTAATAGCTAGTGAAGCTGAATATTTTTCCGTGTGTTTCTTGGCCATTTGTATTTCCTCTTCAGAGAACTGTCTTTTCATATCTTTTGCCTATTTTATAATTGGGCTGTCTATACTACTGTCATTGAGTTGTAGGATTTCTTTATATATGCAAGATATCATTCTTTTATCACGTACATAGTTTCCAAAAATTTTTTCCCATTGAGTTGGCTGCCTCTTCACCTTTTTGATAAATTCCTTTGAGGTACAGACACTTTTAAGTTTGTGGAGTTCCCATTTATCTATTTTTTCTTCTGTTGTTTGTGCTTTGGGTGTAAGGTCTAGGAAGTGACCATCTAATACAAGGTCTTGAAGATGTTTCCCTACATTATCTTCTAGGAGTCTTATGGTATTGTCTCTTATGTTGAGGTCTTTAACCCATTTTGAGTTAATTTTTGTATAGGGAGTGAGGTAGGTTTCCTCTTTCATTCTTTTGGATGTGGATATCCAAATCTTCCAGCCACATTTGTTGAAAAGTCTGTTGTGTCCCAGTGCAGTGGCTTTGGAAGCCTTATCAAAGATCAGTTGACCGTGTATCTGGGGAGTCTATATCCACATTCTCAATTCAATTCCACTGATCAATATGTCTACCTTTGTGCCAGTACCATGCTGTTTTGACTACTGTGGCTTTTTAATACGCCTCCAAGTCAGGGAGTATAAGTCCTCCTGCTTTGTTTTTCTTTTTTAGACTGTTTTTAGCAATTCGAGGCATCTTCCCTTTCCAAATAAATTTGATAACTAGCTTTTCCAACTTTGCAAAGTAGGTTGTTGAAATCTTGATTGGGATTGCAAAATTGACATCTTAATGACATTTAGCCTTCCTATCCATGAACATAGAATATTTTCCCATCTTTCAAGATCCCTTTTTATTTCTTCTAGTAGAGCTATGTAGTTTTCTTTGTATAGATCTTTTACATCTTTGGTTAACTTTATTCCTAGGTACTTTATTTTTTTTAGTTGCTATTGAAAATGGTATCTTTTTCTTGAGTATCTCTTCACTTCGGTCATTTCTAGTGTACAGAAACATTACTGACTTATGTGCATTAATCTTGTATCCCACTACTTTGCTAAATTTTTTTATTAGCTCTAGTAGCTGTGCCGTCAATTTCTCAGGGTTTTCCAGATATAAGATCATATCATCTGCAAATAATGACAGTTTTACTTCTTCCTTTCCAATTTGGATGCCTTTTATTTCTTTGTCTTGCCTGATTGCCCTGGCTAGCATTTATAGCACAATGTTGAATAACAGTGGTGACAGCGGTCATCCTTGTCTCATTCCTGATCTTAGAGGGAAGGCTTTCAGTCTCTTGCCATTGAGCACTATGCTGGCTGTGCGTTTCTCATATATGCTCTTTATCATATTGAGGAAGTTTCCTTCAATTCCTGTCTTTTGAAGTGTTTTTATCAAGAAGGGATGTTGGTTTTTGTCAAATGCTTTTTCAGCATCTATTGAGATGATCATTAGATTTTTCTCTTTTGATTTGTTAATGTGTTATAATACATTGATTTTCTTATGTTGACCCATCCTTGCATGCCTGGAATGAACCCCATTTGGTCATGGTGTATCATTTTTTTAATGTGTCTTTGGGTTCGATTTGCAATTGTTTTGTTGAGAATTTTTACATCTATATTCATTAGGGAGATTGGCCTGTAGTTTTCCTTTCTTGTAGCATCTTTGCCTGGTTTTGGTATTAGAGTGATGTTAGCTTCATAAAATGTGTTGGGTAGTGTTCCATTTCCTTCAGTGTTTTGAAAGAGTTTAAGGTTGGTGTCAGTTCTTTTTGGAAAGTTTGGTAGAATTCCCCTGTGAAGCCATCTGGCCCTGGGCATTTATTTGTGGGAAGCTTTCTGATGATTGATTGGATCTCTTTGCTTGTGATTGGTTGGTTGAGGTCTTCTATTTCTTCTCTGGTCAGTCTAGGTTGTTCATGTGTTTCCAGGAAATTGTCCATTTTCTCTACATTTTCTAGTTTGTTGGCATACAGTTGTTCATAGTATCCTCTTATAATTTTTTAAAATTTCTTTGGGATCCACAGTAATGTCTCCTCTCTCATACATTATTTTGTTTACTTGGATCTTCTCTCTTTTTGATTTTGTCAGTCTAGGTAGGGGCTTGTCAATCTTGTTGATCTTCTCAAAGAACCAACTTTTGGTGTTATTTATTCTATTTTTTTTATTCTCTATGTCATTTATTTCTGATTTAATCCTTGTTATTTCTTTTCTTCTATGTAGTTTAGGATTAGTTTGCTGTTCATTTTGTACCTTCTTTAGTTGCTCCATTAGTTCTTTGATTTTAGCTCTTTCTTCCTTTTTAATTTATGCGTTTAGTGCTATAAATTTCCCTCTCGTTACTGCTTTTACTGCATCCCATTGGTTTTGTTTTTTTTTTGTTGTTTTGTTTTGTTTTTTAATCTTCATTTTATTGAGATATATTCACATACCACGCAGTCATACAAAACAAATCGTACATTCGATTGTTCACAGTACCATTACATAGTTGTACATTCATCACCTAAATCAATCCCTGACACCTTCATTAGCACACACATAAAAATAACAAGAATAATAATTAAAATGAAAAAGAACAATTGAAGTAAAAAAGAACACTGGGTACCTTTGTCTGTTTGTTTGTTTCCTTCCCCTATTTTTCTACTCATCCATCCATAAACTAGACAAAGTGGAGTGTGGTCCTTATGGCTTTCCCAATCCCATTGTCACCCCTCATAAGCTACATTTTTATACCATTGTCTTTGAGATTCATGGGTTCTGGGTTGTAGTTTGATAGTTTCAGGTATCCACCACCAGCTACCCCAATTCTTTAGAACTTAAAAAGGGTTGTCTAAATTGTGCGTAAGAGTGCCCACCAGAGTGACCTCTTGGCTCCTTTTGGAATCTCTCTGCCACTCAAGCTTATTTCATTTCCTTTCACATCCCCCTTTTGGTCAAGAAGATGTTCTTGACATGTTGTGTTCTCATTTTCATTCGTCTCTATATATTTAGCAATTACTCTTGCTATTTTTTCTTTAACCCACTGATTGTTTAGGAGTGTGTTGTTTAACCTCCAGGTATTTTTTAATTTTCTAAGTCTGATAGTTATTGACTTCTAATTGTATTACACTGTGATCAGAGAATGTGTTTTAAATAATTTCAAATTTTTTTTTTTTTTAATTTATTGAGGCTTGTTTTATGTCCCAGCATATGATCTATTCTGGAGAAAGTTCCATGAGCACTAGAGAAGAATGTGTATCCTGATGATTTGGGATGTAATGTTCTATATATGTCTGTTAATTCAAATTCATTTATCAGCTTGTTTAGGTTTTCAGTTTCCTTATTAGTCTTCTGTCTGGTTGATCTATCTATAGGAGAGAGTGATATGTTGAAGTCTCCCACAATTATTGTGGAAACATCAATTGCTTCCTTTAGTTTTTTCAATGTTTGTCTCATGTATTTTGTGGCACCATGATTGGGTGCATAAACATTTATGATTGTTATTTCTTGTTGAATTGTCCCTTTTATTCGTATGTAGTGGCCTTCTTTGTCTACCATAACATCCTTGCATTTAAATCTATTTTATCTGAGATTAATATTGCTACTCCTGCTTTCTTTTGGCTGTAGCTTGCATGAAATATTTTTTTGCATTCTTTCACTTTCAATTTCTTTGTGTCCCTGTGTCTAAGATGAGTCTCTTGTATGCAACATATTGATGGTTCATATTTTTCTTATCCATTCTGCCAATCTATATCTTTTAATTGGGGAGTTTAATCCATTTACATTCAACGTTATTACTGTGAAGGCATTTCTTGAATCAGCCATCCTATCCTTTCGTTTCTGTTTGTTGGATATATTTTCCCCCTCTCTTTTAATGTCCTTTAACATTCCCATACTGAATCTCTTTAGTACTGAACCTTTCTCCATATCCCTCTCTCCTTTTTGTTTCTCTGTTGGTAGGGCTCCCTTTAGTATCTCAAGTAGGGCAGTTCTCTTGTTAGCAGATTCTCTCAGCCTTTGCCTGTCTGTGAAAAATTTAAGCTGTCCCTCAAATTAGAAGGAGAGCTTTGCTGGATAAAGAATTCTTGCTTGGCAATTTCTCTCTTTCATAATTTTAAGTATGTCATGCCCTTGCCCTCTCACCTCCATGGTGGCCGCTGAGTAGTCACAACTTAGTCTTATGTTGTTTCCTTTGTATGTGGTGAATTGCTTTTCTCTTGCTGCTTTCAGAACTTGCTCTCTCTTCAGCATTTGACAATCTGATAAGAATATGTCTCGGAGTGGGTTTATTGGGATTTATTCTGTTTGGAGTTTGCTGGGCATTTATGATTTGTGTACTTATGTTGTTTAGAAGGTTTGGGAAGTTTTCCCCAATAATTTCTTGGAATGCTCTTCCTAGACCTTTACCCTTCTCTTCCCCTTCTGGAACACAAATCACTCTTATATTTGGACATTTTGTATTGTATTTTCCATCTTATCCTGAAGTCGATTTCAATGTTTTCAATTTTTTCCCCATTCTTTCTTTTGTTATTTCAGTTTCTGTTCTGTCCTCTTTGAGATCACTGATTTACTGTTCAGCTTCCTGTAATCTAGTACTGTCAGTATCCAGAATCTTTTTAATTTGGTTGACAGTTTATTTCCATAAGATCATCTGTTTTTTTTATTTACTCTTGCAATTTCTTCTTTATGCTCTTCTGGGGTCTTCTTCATGTTCTTTATATCCTGTGCCATGCTCTTGTTGCTTGTCTTTAGTTCTTTGATTAATTGCTCCAAGTACTGTGTCTTCTTGATCTTTTGATTTGGGGGTTTGGGTTTGGGTTATCCATATCATCTGATTTCTTCATATGCTTCAAAATTTTCTGTTGTTTTTGCCCTCTTGGCATTTGTTTAACTCGATAGGGTTCTTTTAGGATATGTAGGCTTATTAGAACAATTATCTCTAATTTATCAGAGCTACAGCTTGGTGGAGTACACTTTAAGTAACTAGCAGGTGTTATCTGCAAGTCACCTATTCTCCTCAAGCCAGTTCTCCCCAACTTTTTCTTTGTGGTGAGTGGGGGTCTGAATCTTGTAGAGTTCCAATTGGTGCACCACATTTCCATGTGTAATTGGTGCTGCCCACCCCAAATGTGGGGTGTGTGTCTGAGTCATTAGGAAGGGAGGGTGGCATTAATAATGAAAACTCCCAGGTGTTCCTGGAGATTTAAAGCTGTTGCAGGAGTCTAAACCTTCAGCTCAGTCTTGCCACAGCTTGTCTCTGCCAGACCCACAAGTCCCTGGTATTGGTTATGGTCCTTGGGACTTCCAAGTGGGTCCCTCTTCCAAACCATGCCCTCCTAGGGCCTCTGCTGAGGGAAGACTGTGCTACATCACAAGTGTGCACTGTCCCTCAAGGGAAGTTCTGGACTGCAGGGCCGTGTAGGGGCATTTCCAGCCCACTGAAAAGATGGCTATATGGGGCATGTTAATTTCCCCCTTTCCGCACACCTCCGCCTTCCTATTTCCAGGACAGTTAGCTACAGGTATGTGAAAGGCTAGCATCCACGCCAGATATTGGGGCATGTGTGTGTGTTGCTGGAAAGACTTCCTGCCATGCTGGGTTGCATGGTGCAGCTCTGGTCTGCGGTGCGGGGCAGGAGCGTTCCCAGCCCACCAGGAAGATGGCTGTATGGGGCGTGGTTATTTTCCCCTTTTTGCTGACCTCTGCCTTCTTGGCTCTGAGACAATTAGCTGTGGGTATGCAAGAGGCTATCATCCACTCCAGATATTGAGGCATGTCCACAGGTTTTGGGGAAGCAGTTCCCATCACGCTTCACTGTGCAGTTCTCACTGCTGGATCCGAGCCACTTTTGGGTTTTTAAAACTAACCCAACTCCAAACACCAACCCCCAGTTTCCCCAGACCATGGCATGGCTGCTGGTTCTCCAGCAGGCTCACTCGTTTCAGAATGCAGATTCCCGGTTTCACCAAATGCACGGTCCCTGTGGATTTAGCATACCTTGTCCAGCTGGTGCATCATTGGAATTGGTGTTCTGGTTCACTTTCTGTCTTTTATGTAGTATTTTTCATGGAGGTTTTTTTGCCCTGTTTCTCCTAATCCTCCATCTTCCAGAAGCCAGATTGGCTGTTAGAAAGGGAGTTTATTAGGTGTTCTAGTTTGCTAATGCTGCAGAATGCAAAACACCAGAGATGGATAGGCTTTTATAAAATGGGGGTTTATTTCACTACACAATTACAGTCTTAAGGCCACAAAGCGTCCAAGGTAACACATCAGCAATCGGGTACCCTCACCGGAGGATGGCCAATGGCCTCCGGAAAACCTCTGTTAGCTAGGAATGCAGCTGGCATCTGCTCCAAAGCTCCGGCCTCAAAACGGCTTTCTCCCAGGACGTTCCTCTCTAGCAAGCTTGCTCCTCTTCAAAACATCACTCCCAGCTGCACTCTCTTTCCTCTCTTTGAGTAAGCTCATTTATATAGCTCCACCGATCAAGGCCCACCCCGAATGGGTGGGGCCACACCTCCATGGGAACATCTCATCAAAATTATCTCCCACAGCTGGGTGGGGCACACTCCAAGCAAATCCAACCAGCACCAAAAACGTTTGCCCCACACAAGACCACAAAGATAATGGCATTTGGGGAACACAATACACTCAAACTGGCACATTAGGTAACAAATTTACAGTTTGAAGACCATGAAAACATCCAACCTAAGGCATCAACAAAAGGATACCTCAGTGAAGGAAGACCGGTGGTATCCAGAACACCTCTGTCAGCTGGGAAGGCATGGCTGGCATCTGCTAGTCCTTTGCTCTCGGGTTGTGTTTCAAAATGGCTTTCTCCAAAATGTTTCTGGGCTCCTCTCTCTCAGCTCCTGTGCATCCTTTCTCCAGAGCATTTCTCTCTAAGCATCTGGAGGCCCTCTCTTAGCTTCTCCAGGGCAATCTCTGGGTTTCATCTCTTAGCTTAGCATTTCCAAACATCCTTCTGTCTGCATCTCCAAACATCAGCAAGTGTCTATGTTGGCTCCTGAGCTCTCTTAAGTATTCCAGTGAACCAATCGAGACCCACCCTGAGTGGGTGGGGCCCACACCTCCATGGAAATAATTTAATCAAAGTTATCACCCATAGTTGGGCGAGTCACATCTCCATAGAAACAGATTCCACCCAACAAGATTGGGTTAAAAGATCATGACTTGTGGGGGACATAATATATCCAAACTGGCACAATCCCTATGCCCAAGGTAGGCTCTCACCATCATTTATCTAAGACTGATGACTCTTGAGTTTAGTGGGCTGTAGATGCTCCAGTGAACTCTTGAATTTGGATTTACAGAAGGAAAAATCTTGAACTTAAAACTAAGTATTGTCTTTACTTTTCTACTAATAGCTTTTAGTGAAACAGACCGTCTTCAATACTAAGACCACCACTCAGCCTAGCCTCATGTCATCCTAAATCAAACATTTGGATCTTCTAACTCAGGGAATAATGATTTTCCAGGGTATCAAAGCAGTCCTGAAAGAAAACTATTAAGATGATGGGCAGTGAGAGGGTAGGGGTCAGTGAGAGCCTGAAGGTTGCATGTATCTGAGAGAAAGAATTTTTAAAAACTCGTACAGTCTACGAAATCATGTAAACCAAAAGCTAATGTGCTACATACAAAGTCAGATTAAGATATTTAACTAGTTTCAATTCTCTTAATGGGCCATTCTGAAGGAGACAATAAATGCAAAACAAATTTAAATAGCTTTCTCTGAATACTAATAGTAAACATTAAGGAGAAGGTGTATTGTTTTTCTTGTCTCTGTCCATTTTTGGATTTTTGGATTTTCATGCGTTTTAGCAGATGCCAGACTATGTCTCTAACTCCCGTTATACATTTGTCCTACTTTTTGTGTCTGTCTTATGTGCCTTTCCTTCCACGTTTTACGTACGTCCTTTTAAAACATGAGCTCAGTAGCTAAGCCAACTTGGCAGATGAAATCACTGCCCTCCCCCCTACATGGGATCAGACACCCAGGGGAGTGAATGTCCCTGGGAACGTGGACTATGACCCCCGGGGAGGAATGCAGACCTGGCATCGTGGGATGGAGAACATATTCTTGACCAAAAGGGGGAAGTGAAAGGAAACGAAATAAGGTTCAGTGGCAGAGAGATTCCAAAAGGAGCCGAGAGGTCACTCTGGTGGGCACTCGTATGCACAATATAGACAACCCTTTTTAGGTTCTAATGAATTGGGGTAGGTGGTGGTAGATACCTGAAACTATCAAACTACAACCCAGAACCCATGAATCTTGAAGACAATTGTATAAAAATGTAGCTTATGAGGGGTGACAGTGGGATTGGGAAAGCCATAAGGACCACATTCCCCTTTGTCTAGTTTATGGATGGATGAGTAGAAAAATGGGGGAAGAAAAAACAAAGGCACCCAGTGTTCTTTTTTACTTTAATTGCTCTTTTTCAGTTTAATTAATTATTATTGTTATGTTTGAGTGTGCCAGTGAAGGTGTCAGGGATTGATTTTGGTGATGAATGCACAACTATGTAATGGGACTGTGAAAAATCAAATGTACAATTTGTTTTGTATGACTGCGTGGTATGTGAATATATCTCAATAAAATGAATTAAAAAAAAATGAGCTCAGAATAGAGCTCTCAGTATAGCAACATCCTATGGTTCAGATACTTCCTTTTTAGTGTACAACTCAATGGGTTTTAGTATATTCAGAGTTGTGTAATCATCATCACAATCAGCTTTAGAACATTTTCATAACCCCCAAAGCAATCCTATACATACTCTTTATCAGTCACTCCTGTTTCCGCACTAACCCCAGCACCTAGTAACTACCAGTCTACTTTCTGTTTGTACAGATTTGCCTGTTCTGGACATTTTCTATAAATGGAATAATACAGTATGTAGCCTTTTGTGACTGGCTTCTCTCCCTTAGCATAATGTTTTCAGCAGTCATCCATGTTGTGTGGCATGTATCAGTACTTCTTTTTATTGGTGGATAATATTCTACTGTATGTATATATTTCATTCATCCATTTATCAGCTGACAGAAAACTTATTTGAAATTAAGCAAGCTATTTGAAAGTAAGTTGAAATGACAAAAATCTTATTTAATAATATACATTGGTGAAAACTTAGCCATTTCATTTTCGCTAGTGTTGTTTTCCTGAAAGGCATGATTAAATGAGATTTAATATTGAATTGTAATGTGATGCTGTGCTGGTTTGAATCTGTTGTGTAACCCATAAAAAGCCAGGTTCTTTAATGCAATCTTGTGGGGGCAGAACTATTGTGGGTGGGACCTTTTGATTAGATTATTTCCATGGAGGTGTGACCCCACCCATTCAAAGTGGGTCTTAGTTTACTGGAGTCTTTAAGAGCACTAACAGAGAGAGAAGAGGGTTCAGAGCCAACAAAAATCCAGATGTTTGGAGATGCTGACAGATGAAGCCCAGAGTTTGTCCTGGAGAAGCTAAGTGAGAACCCACAGACGCTTAAGGAAAAAACCACTGAAATCAGAAGACAAAAGCAACGCAACCCAGGAACAAAGGGCCAGCAGATGCCAGCCACGTGCCTTTCCAGCTAACAGAGGTGTTCTGGATGCTATCGGCCTTTCTTCAGTGAAGGTATCCTCTTGTTGACACCTTAGTTTGGACATTTTTATGGCCTTAGAACTGTAAAACCCCCATTATAAAAGCCAATCCATTCCCAGTATTTTGCATTCCAGAAGCTTTAGCAAACCAGAACAGATGGATATGTTTCATACAATGTGGTTTATTTTTTTAAACAGCTGGCCTGTTTTCTCAGGTTGACCGAGTACTTAAAATCTTTGATCCTTTTTCCTTCTCCTAGCCAGTTCCCTGATAGATATTTTTAGGTGTAGCATACAGTTGAGTGAGTATGAAACCAATCTCATTTGATAATGTTATTAAACGTAAATACCACATACAGCAAATCTTTCTGGTTGAGTTTTCTGAGAAGATGATGATTTCCCCCTTTAACCAATCAGAATCTTTCCTGTTTTAACCAATTTAAACATTTGATTTTACAATTCTGAAATGTATAGAAATTTTCTTACCTTCATAAAAATCAAATGTGCCAACAGAATTTAACTTTTTGATGACTCATTTTTATTATTTCGTTTTTTATTAATATGGCCATTTCCATATTTTTAGTACATAGGAATTTTTGCCCTACTTTAAATAAGCTGAGATTACTTCTTTTGATTACTGTATTTTTCAGGTTTTTGAAAATAACCTTTCTGCTTTTCCTTTTTTCCTATCAGCTGTCACTTATGTTGCTATTAACATGCTTTCCTGTTAACAGCTTTGCTCCTGGTTTCTACTTTGTTTGTTTCAAAACAATCACGCTCATTAGCCCAGCAGATATAGTTTAAAAGGAGTTAAGAATTGAGTCTTTGTGCAATTTTTTGGCTGTCGGCTATATTTTGAATAAGTGAAGGTGCTAGGTATCTTCTTTTCTTCTTAACTGGAATAATATTAGAAGTTTAGTTTTTAAAGAATTTCATCTTGTTCTGTTTCCTTTTAGAGTCTTTTGCCATGGATAAGAACAAAAGTTATCAAAACTTGAAATACTTTACTGATATTTTTTTTTCTATCTTTAGGTTAATTATAGCTAAATGTAACTGTATCTTTTCTCAGCATCTGTCCAGTAAAACACCTCACTGACATGCACATGGTTTAATGCAATGAAAAGTCTTCACAGGATGTCTTTGGTGAGTATGCAGACATACAGAGCTTCTTTATCCAAAATCAGGTTTCTCAACTGTGGCACTGATATTTTGAGTTAAATAATGTTGTGGAGAGCTGTCTTGTACATTGTAGGCTGTGCCCCCAATGTCTACCCTGTACCCACTTGGTGCCAAGTTGTGACAACCAAAAATGTCTCCAGACATTGCCCCCAGTGGGAACCACTGTCCTAAACTATTTTAGGAGTGAGCTCTTTAAACCTACACTGGTCAAACTTTCCACAATGATGGAAATGTTCTATAACTATTCAGTATAGTAGCTAATAGCTATGTGAAGCTTATCAAAACTTGAAATATTGCTAGTATGACTGAGGAAGGGAATTTCTAATTTCATTTAATTTTAACTAGTTTCATTGCTACATATAATATTGTGAGGACAAGATGCTTCAGAACTGAAATTCAAGTAGATATTTGGTAATTCTGTTAAAAATCAGCTATCATTTGTGATGCTGACAGACTAATTAAAAAAAAACAAAACAAAACTTTCCCAACTTATTTCCCTTTTTACCTACCTTTTCTGAATAACTTTTCATCCCACCTTATATAAAGATATTTTTCTTATAAAAAGTCCTATTTCCGAACTTTTATGGTTCATTCTGACTAGGCATTTGTTAAATTCATCCCACCTTATATAAAGATATTTTTCTTATAAAAAGTCCTATTTCCGAACATTTATGGTTCATTCTGACTAGGCATTTGTTAAATTCTAAGGTAAACTATAAAGTTAAAAATTGTGATTACAGAAGTTAAAATTTATTTTGTATCATAGTCATAACCGAAGGTACAAGAACACTGAAACATGCTCTAAGTGAACTCCGGTATATATGCTCCTTGAGAGAAAACAGAAACCAAACTAATTGAAAAGAAAAATCAAACCAGGATTGAGAGAGAACATTTATTGAATCAAAATCAATAATTTCTTTTTAAAATCTACAAGCCAACACTGAACTTACTTTATTCAAGAATGAACACAATGTACAAAAAAAGTATGCTTATATTATAAAAATATGTCAATTTTTTCTTCTGGGCACTGAGCAGACATCATTTTAAACAAAATCAAGGCAAACTTGCTCTCTATAATGACACTTCTATAATTTAATACATAAGTGAAAGCTAATATACTCACAAAGTATTTTTAAAAGCCCACTGATAATGCTGCTTTACGTTCACTGGCACCACTTCACACTTGCATCATGGAAAAGTACCTCTTTTATAGAATACAGATCACTATTTTAACAGAATTCATGTGATTAGTTAAATCTTGAGATTTTCTGACTTAACAGCTGGTAACATGTATTTCAGCAAAGTATTAATAGCTTAATGAATTCTGAGTAGGGAAATCCTTTTTATATAATAAGCTTTCGTTTAAAAACAAGATATATTGCTTCGGTGAAAAATGACCTCCCAAGATTTACAATCCAATGTATGAATGGGGGAAAGCTGCACCACTCCCCACCCTTTCACACTCAAATATCCTCAGTCCTCCCTAAAAATATATGCCCAAGGTTAATATTGTCTCTTTTTTGTTGTTGTCATTTTCTTCTTTCTTGCATTGACTGGCACTTTCCTGGGAGCCCTTAACAGGTGCTCTTGTATACAGCGTGGCTGCTGTGCCTGTACAGTTAGTGGCAGCTGCAGAACAGTTACAGGCTGAAGAATCCAGCCTTTGGCTTAGCATGGAGATAACACTCCAAAGCTCATGTAATACTTGGTCCTTGGAGAAACAGAAAAGATAGCAGAATGGAAATAATAAAATAAATCCATGAGTTGGGAAAAAGAGACCACAGCCCCTTCATTGTTGCTCCAGGAGTTATGTGACAAGTTCAAGAAATTGTACTAATTTTAAAAATCAAAATAGAAATAAACTAAATAGCATCAGCACTGACAATGCCAATAAAATGCAACCTGTCCTTTAAAGAGCTTATACACTGCACTGCCACTGGCAGGAAATGATTCTGGCTGGGCAGAATGACCAGAGCACTCAGGCAAATCCCTGAATACAATGGCCACAGTGACAGCAAATGAATCAAATTTTAGAAGTTACTGAACAAACTACAAAATACCTATTTTGATTATTAAGTACGTGACTCCTAAGATCCAAATGTTTTTTCTAGACCAGTTCTCTCTGTGCTTGGTTCTGACATCTCTGAAGACTGAAAATTGCAGAAATACAAGGAAAGAGTAATCCTGGAGCCCTGCTATACTTGTAAGTTAACTTCAAAAGAACTAGGGGAGAAATGCTTTCATGTTTTGCCTACATAAAACTAACATTTGTTCAGTTACCTGTTTCACAATATCCTGGGACTAAGGTAAGGAGAATAGGATAAAAGAAAGCAGAAGAGAAAATGATCGCTGTTTCTTTATTCAATTACCTAATTCCTTACAGCTTTCTAAGTTCTCAACTAAGCCCACTTTGCAGATGAAATGTTAATTAATCCCGTTAAATGCAGTTAGATATGGCTGAATTACACATATGATTAAAGCCGACTTAAGCATTTTAATGAGAACACAATCACTGGCTATGGTTACAGGGAAGGAGGAACACACAGAAATATTTGAACTGGTATAATATTAAAAGAGCCAGCACAATTTGTGAAAGGATGAATATATTTTGGAACCTGAGCAAAGACTTCTTACCAATACCATAAAAAGTGACCATCCACGTTGTTTTCACTGGCAATGATTCAGCCAGGTCAGTGTGTTCTTCCTGGCAACTTCTATGGCCCCCAAAATATTCAGGACACAGAAAGTCCAACATCTCTGGAGGTCTACAGTTAGTAACAAAGGCCTGAAGTTCAACACTGCCACTGCAAACAACTGAATACCATAATATTAAATAAAAATAAAAAGAATGAGTACACAAAGAAACTAAACAGCTAATGAGATGATGCTATTCAGAATCAGACTGGATGAGAGGATTACCACACCTGTCCACAATCACAGGTCCTTGCTCTCAAAATAAATATAAGGAACATTTACAACAGAATGAAGCTTTATGAATGCAAGTTTTTCTTTTATTGCAATTCTAATCAAACAGACCAAAAGTCATACTTCTAAAACAATTAAACTAATTATCTTTTTCTGTAAAACCGATGTGACTTGGTACCACAGCTAAACTTTCTCTAATAGCAGCAGTATCATCAGCCCATGGCAGCAAAGAAATTTTAATTTCTAGCCCCCTGTGGGCTCCCATACAAAGCAACTTCATAAAGCATGCAGATATCTACTCTGCTGAAGTTTCAAATGAAAAAAAAAAAAAAAAAAGATTGTGCTTTTGGGTCTCATACCTTCCAAATATACATAAATGGTGAGAAGTTAACAAATAGTAGACCCTTGCTTACCAATAAAATCATATAAGGCAAAGGGTGGGTGGTGGAGAGAGAAATGTTTAAAATGAAAAAAAAAATTTTCAAATGGTGCTAGCATTCACAAAAAAAGGTCATGCTAAGATCAGATCCA
Organism: Choloepus didactylus; assembly: GCF_015220235.1. NCBI lineage: Eukaryota > Metazoa > Chordata > Mammalia > Pilosa > Megalonychidae > Choloepus > Choloepus didactylus. Next base: position 72,606,341 of record NC_051319.1, on the reverse strand, counting down.
TATTGACTCAAAAACTGAAAATTAAGCCATAATCCAAAGAACTCTGTCCATGAGTCCAAATGCATGCATGCCAGCTGAAGAAAATGCAGTATTCATCTGACAATAGCTTCTTCAGAGCAGAACAGTATTGTCTCACTGGAGTAATCACAAGAGGGTGAATAAGACGCCATCACACTTCTTTTTTGTCATTTAAAAAAAAGGGAAGAAAAGAAAAACAATCACAAGACAAAAAAATTAAAAAGAAAATTCACAATAACCTATAAAACCAAGAGAAAATCCAATTATTTTTATACTTTCAGGGTTCATCCTTTTTAACACTGTCTTATTTTTAAATTTGAAAAGTTTACAATGAAAGAGTTACAAATAATATAACGTTAAAATATAAAATTACTTCACTACTCATATTACCCACAGTATCGATAGTCAAGATAATTATCTTTAAAGGTCACATAAGAGGCATCTTGTCACCAGAATCCCAGTCAAAGCCTCCTTCCCACCCAGAGGCTTAAAGCATTTAAAGTTCTTCATGAGGTAAAGAGCAACCTAAAACTAATAAGAAAAAATGTGGTGAGACAGATTTTGGGGCCAATAGGCCATCTGATCTCCTGCTTCATGCATGGCAATAACCGCTTTCTCTCTTTGAAACCCTAGTGTCATAGACTGGCTGTTAGGCACATAGGGCAGAGAACCCCACATTTGTTTGCTATCAACTTGGCAATTGGTGGGACCAGGTCCCTAAGAAGCAAGAAGTCTAATGCCTGAAGCTCTGGAGCCTCAGCAGGACAGGTAAGCACAGTAATCAAGCCCTTTGTGGCCACTAACTCTTAGACTAGAGGCCTCAGCAACTGGGTTTTCTTCTGCTCTGATTGGCACTCCTGGCCCTCTCAGCACTTTAAAAAGCTTCAAATAGAGAAACAGTTTCCAGTTCCAAGTCCAGACATCTGACTAGGTGGGTGGGTCACCAAAGTAAAAGTGGACTGGGAAGTTAGTGCAGAGGTTCAAGTCCCCTGGACCTGGGTTTTGAGGCCTGGGTTCCACTTCTAGAACAATCCCCCTTGCTCTGACCTCTACACCCTTCTGTTTTCTGAGTATCATTCTGTATGGGGTTCGAGGCCCTGACCTTAGTTTGTCTCTTGAGCATACTCCTGGAAAACAAGTAATCCAACAGTTAATCCAACAATTAACTGGTATTTAATGAAATTATGTGTTTAATCCTGTTAATTGGTGTGATACTTAAATTCTTTAAAATGGGAAATTCTAAAAGCATTCCTGAATAATAGCCCTTTGGGCCATATTTTGAAAAATTGGAAAGATTTTACTTATGAGCCTATGAAAAAAACAAAGTCTGGCCTTGGTATGATTTAGAATTAGGAGAGAAATGGCTTAAGAAGGGCTCTATAGAAAAGAACACTGTATTACAGTTAAGAGTTGTTCTGCAGAAGAGAGCAGAAATGGGATGAGATGACGTATGAAAATTCTACATGTAAAAATTAGCAAAGAAAAGAAAAATGTTCTCTCGAATTCAAAGCTCAAGGATCTAGTAGAAGCTTTATTAATGTTTTCACCTGCTCCACCTCCACTCTATAGCCAAGGGGCCAAGAGATCAGGAAAGAAGCTCCCCTACCCTTGTCCTCATCCTCCTCTGTATCCCCCTTTACTGGAGGTGGAAGAGCCTGATACAGAAGTGGTCTCCCTCTCCCATACCCGTCAGGGTACTCAATTTGGCCAGGGCTATTCTCTAAAACCAGCAGCAGAGCCACCTGAAAAACTTCTACCCCTCCAGCAAGTGCCTATAGGAATAGACCAATAGGGAGGCCCGAGAGATCTGTACATGTGCAGACCCCATTCTCCATATCAGATTTATATAATTGGAAGAATAATACCCCAATCTATAGATAGAGGGCCCAAAGAAAATAGAAAGCTTAGTTACTTCAATATTAGCAACCTATAACCCAGATTGGGCTAATAAATATTCAAGCATACCAAAAAAAGGATGAAAAAGGCAAGTTCAAATTAGTGAGTTTTATATTTGTTTCCGGTTTTTGTGTGTGCGTCTAACTTCCTATTTGTGTCTGTCTATTAATTCAATGTATATTTTCTTACCTCCAGATGGTAGTACTAAATTAGCAAACAAAAACTCTTAAAGGAACTCTACTGGAATTGCAGAAAGATAAATAAGTGCCTATATCTGTATCAATATCTATATCTAAAAATTAGTACTCCTGGAGTCCCAAAAGAAAAAACAAAACAAAACAAATAACCAATGCCTCCTCTAGGTACCAGGGTTTCAGGGTTTGAAGACTTAATACTTGTAATTACTATCAACAAACCTGCACGTTGGAAAGAAACCAGAATTTCCTGAAGGCAGCAGAGGGCTGCCTCCGGAAAAAGCAAAAACTTTTCCAATTGTCTGGGTAACATCCTTAGGCAAAATAGATCTTATAATTGGAAACAATTAAAAGAACAGCATAGCATGTTTGTATGGATCTTCTTCTGGATGTTTTATTCTGTTTTACTCATTTATATTATCTGTCTCTGAGAATACTATACTGCCTTAGTTAACCTACCTTTATTGTAAATCTTACAAAATTGGGTAGAGTGCAATACTAGGGGTCAATAAGGGGAGGGTGGAAAATAAGGGGTAGGGGGTGTTTGGGGTTTTTTTTTTCCCCTTTTTATTTCTTTTTTCCCTTTTTATTTCTTTTTCTGGAGTAATGCAAATGTTCTAAAATTGATCATGGTGATGAACGCACAACTATGTGATTATACTTCAGATGGCTTGTATGGTGTGTGAACATTTCTCAGTAAGATTACATTAAAAAAAGGGCATAGAAACTCTCATCAATACTAAGGACACCTTATGGGTCATAAATCCCTCCGCCCTCATTTAAAACTTTTACAAACCAAATTCAAAAGACCAGGCCTCATTCAGGTTCACCTAGCCCTGCCCCAAGGGCCTCTTAAACCTTGGTTTAATATGAATGAACCAGATAAGGCAGCTATAGAGGAAGGGTTGGGTGCAGAGAGATGGGGTTGGGTGGGCTTAGTTTAGAATTCTTCTACTAGGCCTGGAGATTGGAAATGGTAGGCACAGAGGAAATGTTGTGTAATAGGCCATGCTTGTCCTGAGAGAATTCCCCAATTTAAAATTATTTTTTTTTCCAATAATACCTTTGCAATGGTGAGCACAATAAACAAATCATTATTAAACTATAAATCACCTTGGAGTAGGGGTTTTGAATAAGCTCTAACTGCCAAACTTCAGAAAGTAAAGGAAAATGTCCTTGAGAGCTAAGGAAAAGTTTTCCAGGATTTATGCATGAGACAAATTATATGATTGTAGTATATTTTCCAGAGTATGATGCTTTTGAGATTGTTCATAATTTTAGGATATTATGGAAACAGAGATTTTTTTAACCTCCCAAAAAAAAGGGGCAAATATACTGCAAAAAAGCAGTGACAAAGTCTAGGCCTATTCCTGTTTTTAGGATGACTTTTTCAACCAAACAAATTAAATTTTATTCTAGTAAGGTATGTTCTCCCTAAATTTATACAAGTTTACTGATAAAATAAGCTAGCATTGTATCTATTAGATCTTTAAGATGATAAAAAATGTAAGTTTGTGTTTAATGAAATTAAGTTACCATTTTAACAAACTTGATTTTAAAATAAATGTTTTGTAGGATGTTTAAAGACAGTATCAATGATCTTTTTGGTAACTTACAGTATGCGGGTATGTAAAGTATACAAGGTGTGCTTATTAAAGAAAGGTATGTAATTTTGTCCTTGAGAATGTGTACGGCAAAACGTGGGTGAATATGGAAAGCTGTAGAAGGTTTGTGAAAGTGAATTGTTTGTCATAGTCAATGCTGATCAATAATTTGATAGGTTTGTTTATAAATATTTTTAAGAGCTTTTGTGTCAAATGATCTATTCATACAAAACTGGAGTTTAGTTTTCTGTTAAAATAATGAAGATTATAGTCTGCTCAAGGAAAGGTTATAAAAAGTTTTTTTATGATCTGAATATTCTATCTAGAAGACAAAAATACTATATCAGAACAGTATCCTTGTTGATGTTTATGTTGACCTTATCATCCTTTATCTTAGAAGACAAGTCTCACTTTTAAAGGAACTTAAGTCTTTTTCTTACAAACATATTAACTCCTATTTTACTTTTAGTTGTCAATTTGGTTAAACAAGAAACCAAAACATGATGTTCAAATCTAACAACTTTTGACATTTTGCCCTCCAAAAAATCAAACCCTAAAAAGTATTGTTTTATTTCAAATTGTTGCAAAGGATTTGTTCTTTCACCTTGTAAAAGGAGGTGCTAAAAATAATGTAATATATTATATAAGAAATGTTTCAGAATTGTTATAAAAATTAAAAGGGATCTTCCAACCTTCTCTTGGTTAAATTTGTACAGGTGAAATGTTATTCTTATATTTAAAGATTGTTTAAAATTCCTAAAGACTTAACAATGTTCTCACTGTCCATGTTATATCCTGATACTTATCTGCATGCTGTTAGACAACAGTATGATATTGTTAGTCATAGTTCTGGCTGTTCTTAGAAGAATGTTACATGCCATGGAAACGAAATTTCCTTGTCAGTTATGCTACACTCTAATGTTTCTCAAAAGTACATGTGGTCAACAAAAAGGGACTTTAAAAGAGAAGCAAGCCAAGTATATAAATAATGTTTTACCTGTTAATTAACATAAACCTGGTAAATGTGTATAAGTCACAGGACAAAACTTCTGCTATGGTTTGTGATTGATGACCCCAATATAAGTCACTTGTCAAATGTTTTTAATTCTGAAAATAGTTCATTTAGAAAATGCTTGTAAGAAAGCAAGCTCTTACAGCAGTCATATTAACTCCTGAGCTTTAACAGTTATTTCTGAATTCTGAGACCCTCTGCTCTTTGTGTATAACCTGGTAGCTCCCTGGAACTCTGGATATCTGTGTGACACCTGAGACTCAAGCTCAGAGTTCTGTAGCTCTCAAAGCACTAAAGGAGCAACAGTACTCCATACAACAACTGTTAAAGAAGCTGAAAAAAGATCAGATTTCAATTAGGGATATGAATGAGGCTGATCTGGTTAGGACGAAGGTAAATCTAACTACAGGGTAAAAGGTAATACCTTAATTTCTGTGTGAGACCAAAGGAGGAGAAATTTATTTAAACAGCCTCATTCAGCTTTATTTGACATGGAACCTAGAATAGGGAATGAGATCTTAGTATTCTGTACAAGTTCATGTAATACCCTGAGGCATTTCAGAGTGTTTTGGGCATAAAATGAAAAAGTATTTGCAAGGTCCCTTGAAGGACTGGGGAAAGCAAGTGTGGAACTATTAAACTTCCCCAACTGGGGAATTTCTATTATTCTCTCAAGCAATAAGGGGTCCTAATTTACTCTAAAATATATGAGCCCTGCCTAATAAAAGGAAAACTTATTTCTGTAATGACATAATGCCTAAGCCTAAGAGTAACCCTTGACAATCTCCATGTTGCTCAAACATGGTCTCCCTGTAAGCCAAACTCTGCAAATACACTCACTACCTTCCCCCGTATGTGGGACATGACTTCCAGGGGTGACCTTCCTGACACTGTGGGATTAGCAATGGATTTGTGATCTAAAAGGGGAAAAGAAATAAAATTTTCAATGGCTAAAAGATTTCAAATTGAGTCAGGAGATCATTCTGGAGGTTACTCTTATGCAGGTCTCAACCAGATACTCTCAATACTATTCCTGAAAACCCTAAGGAAAACCCTGGTTTCTATCTAAGATTTCCCCAATGTAACAGTTATAAATCACCTCCTTCTATTCCTTTTATTTAAACCTGTAATTTTAATTTACTTTTTAAGTTTATTTTTCAGAGACTTAAAAGCCTCTGGATTGTTCCTACATCAGTAAAGCCCTGAAGCTCAGAGGTAAGTCTCTCCAAGAATGACAACCAGTTTCACTCCTCTATCACATAGTGTTGACTTCCCTTTTCAGCATGAAGAAGTTAGAAAGGCATCACCCAGATATCCATCAACACTGAGGAATGAACAAAAACAAAAGGGAGAAACTGTAACCAAGAAATTAAGAATTAAATGATTATGATTACTAAGTCATTATAAAGTGCTTTTTCTTTCTATATTGTAGAATAGCCAAAAGTTAATACCTGAAATTATTCAAACTCAACTAGTCTCAGTCCTGTTTGTACTTAATATTGTAATGGTAACAACTCCATCTCCCCGTTTGAATCCTCAAAAACCCTGAACTCCTGCTTCACACATAGCAATAAATTCTTTCTCTCTTTGAAAAACAAACAAAAATATGGTAACTCCTATGACCATCCCTTGAAAGGTAAAATAATTTTGCCCTTTCCAATAAGTTCATAATTTTAAAAATAAAGGAAAAAAAATGTTTAAGCCAAAAGGTTAATGTTCGTTGGCCACTTATGACTCCTGATGTTCTGGCACCCAGCTCTGCGGTACTCACTGGAGAAGGCTATCCCTGGGGCTATCCTGCCTTAGTGTCCATGAGCTGCACGTTGGCAGACATCCCGCCTCCATAGCCTCCCTTGGACTGCATTTGGTTCTGAATGGAGCTAACCTAAAACAAGATAGAAACAAAGCAAAGGAAGGTGAAAAAACGATGTCAGGAACTAGGTCAAATGTAAGTAAGCAAGTCTCTTCCCAACATTTCAGCTGGGCTACTTTTTTTCAGATAGGCATTTCTTAAGAGTACCCTTCTATAAATTAAATTTTTTGTGTGATCATGAGGCCAAATGTGAGGCTAGTAATTGAAACATTTTTTTTTTCCACACACACACACCCTTGCTCCCTCTTTCCTCTCTCTCTATTCCAATTCTAAATGAAAAGTCAGTTTTGTTATTCACAAGGCACCTGGTAACTTTTCAACAACAGTCAAAAGCATACAGATGAACTCAACTTTAGGTCCCCAGCCTCACATACACTTAGGATGAGTAACAAGAAAGCAAGCATGAATGAAACTGGGTCAAAGATAAATCTTAAAATTCCATGTGGTAAAATTTACATACTTACTACAGTCATAATAGTCTGACATTGCAAACAAAAGAAAAAAAGAAAAAAAAAAGAATCTAATAGTTCAAAGACATGGACTATATTCCAGGTTTATTTATTAATTTGGACCTAATATCACACTTCTTGTCATTAAATGGTTAAGATAATAATCTGTCCTGATAACATTACAGCGCTATTTTCTGATAAGATTGTGAGATATAGCAATGCTGGGATATTTTCTTATTTATTTTTATATCTCCAGTTTCTGGAACAGTGGCAAATGCATAAAATGTACTTGGCAAATAAAGGCACATAAAGTCACTGGCACACTGTAATAATAATGTATCATTATTATTGCTATCACACTAATTGGAAGCAGTGTGGAAGTCCAAGTTAAGAGAATCAGGCTAGAATGCTAGAGCAAGTTTTGGGGGTGATGACCTAACAGTGAAGAGAGTCAGAGCTGGCAGTGTAATTTAGAAACATAAGGAATTAGCTCAAAGGGCCTCACACTTCCATAATTCCAAGGGTGGGGGAAGGGACATCATCCATTTACTAACCTATTTATCAACTATTTACTGAGCTCTTACTGTCATATAAAGCATGACATCTAGGTGCTTTATCATTGATGATCCTGAGTCCATATACTATGTTTAAATAAAGTAAGATGACTTACCTGAGTTATTTTTAGAATAAGTCAGGGTATAAATACATTCTAATAGAAGAGAATAGCAAAATATAAAATGTTTAGTTTATATGGCTCCAAAAAGTTTTAAATGAGAATAGTTTTTGCTTTTAAATGGGTACATTTTTACTAATCTGCAAAATTTACTTACGTGGAACATTTTACTCCAATGATATCACATAATCACACTGGAGTATCACCTATTATTTCACATTGATCAAATACTACTTTAGATGAGAGATTAATAAAACTAAAATCTATAGGTCTTTTTCTAAGTTAACTTGCTCATTTAATGCACAGTGTAAGGAGGTTATGGCCTGTCATCAATTAGTTCTGTTATGTGACACAAACTTGATTCACTCCTGCCATCAATTTCTTACCTAACACAATATGTTAGCTTTTGTAGATATTTTAGGCCTATTTAAAAAAAACATCATGTTAATATTTTTACAATATATACTCACAAAGCAACATAGATTCTAAGAAAAAAGAATGTTTTTCTTCCAAAAGTCAATTCTTCAATTTCAAAACTATATAATTTGCATTCTCTACTAATAAGTAACTTCAGTGTTGAGATCAAATGTATTACTGTGACTGTGAATATACAGTATTTGAACCCATTGGGGCTATATTATTGAAAGGGTCATAGAAATCTCTTCTGGTTGGAAGTTAGTATGAAAGGTACTCAAGAAAAAGTGTATTTAGGGGAAAAAAATAAATTACAAGTCGTTTGACCACTCTATAATACAGTTTAGGTGAGTCTGTTTCATATGTATCAAGCCATGTTCAGAATATTAGCTGCTCATTTTCTAAGGCTAGACCAATTTAAGATAAAATATTTTCTTTGGATAAATAGCATACCTTTTTGTGGTTCTGTCTTATTTGTACTTAATTATATTGCATAGGAGAAGATAATTTCTCTCTCCAGAACAAGCTTATACAAAATTAGAGCTATCAATAATACTTTCAGGGAATTTACTGATTGTCAATACCCTGCCTAACTCAAGAACTCAGTCCTCTGTGGGAGGCACCAGGTGTCCTTTTAGGGATAGCAAACTAATTTATGAAATTACTACAAAAAGCCCGTAGGAGATTCATTTGGTTCTAAAAACGGGTAAAACACTTTTAAAAAAATTCCATTTCAGTAAGTAGAGGGGGTTTAGAGACTGCAGGGTAGAACTCTACAAAAGCTGAGGTCCTGCCTTTATCCTGCAACTGAGCTGACATGGCAGCTCTGCAAAGCACAGGCATCAAGTTCTACCTAAATTTATGGCAAACAAAAAAGTTAAGGACAATGACAGACTTCATTGAGGCAAAATGCCAAATAGGAATCCTAATGGAAATTCTGCAAAGTGCATACATGAGACTTAAAAAGTTAACAAAGTAAATACTATGGTCTAAAATTTAATTCTTCAGAAAGAGAAGGTAGAGAGATAACAATTAAATGCAATATATGAGAATAAACGGAATATAAGAATGGAGGAGAAAAGGCTCAAAGGGACATTGGAAAAATTGGAATATAGACTGTAAGCTTTATATCAATGTTAAGTTTCTTGAACTTGATAGCTGTGCTGCAGGTGATTACATTAGTGAATATCCTTGTTTGTAGGAAATGTATATGGAAGTATTATATGTTCAAAGAGTATGATGCGTGCAACCTGCTATCAAATGTCCGGAAGATGAACAGACATACAATGATATGGTAAAGGTGGCAAAATATTCAAATTGGTGTATCTGGGTATCTGGGTCTATGGAGGTATGCTGAAGTTCTCTGTATGGGGTTTGATTTATTTTTGCAACTGTCCTTTAAGTTTGAAATTACTTCCAAATAAAAATTTTTCAAAAATTAAAACAAAAAACTCTGCATATATGGATTTTAAAAAAAAATCTGAAGTGGGAAAGACATTTATTGATGAGAAATTAAAATTTCCCATATATAATAGATTTGAAACTGCTCATTCTATCTGTCTATATATATTATAATAAACATATTAAGAAAAGTAATAGGGCTCTATGTTGATCCAGGAAACAAAGCTACTGAATTATATTTTGACAGCAACATGACATTTCTTACATTTCCACAAAAGCAATCAAGTAAAACAAAGTACTTTTCCTACACATTTAAAACAAGCTGTTTCCTTTCCAGGAAGCCACAAATGTCACTCCTTTGCTTACCTAGTAACTGAAGTGACAAACCTGTTTGCTCCACCTAGGATACTCATCAACCTATTTTTAAAGTTCCTGTTTTTTTGTTATCAAAATGTATTCAGGGGAAAGGCAGCTATGAAGAGCTTTAGTAGAAGAAACAGAAACAAATACATAACTTGGCAAATGACAATTTTAGATGAGATTAATTTTTCATTGTTCATTTTCTTTTCTATTCTCACATCGTTGAGGTCTATAAATTCATTTAACATAGTGCTATTAAAAATGCATGCCTCAATCAAAGTTTCCATGTGACTAGGCCCCATGACATGAAGGTCCTGTCTTCATGTTTCCCCACCATACTCACTGAATTCATTCCGCTGAACAGGTCTCCTGATCCTACGTGAGCTGTGTGTACGAAGTTTGTTGGCTCTCCAATCATACTTCGGTCAATCCGCCGTCGCCTTTTCTAAAATATGGGGAACAAACAATGTGTTGAAATAACGATCGTATTAGTAAGTAGACTTACTCTGATGGATTTATACACTATGGATGAGTGACTGTTTAATAAAATAATAAAATTTCCCAGGACACAACAATGCCTAAATCTAGGCCTGCTACAATTACCTCTTATAATGGAATCTCTGAGAGAAATATACACATAAGAAAATGATTGGTAAAGCAAAATAACAGGTTATTATTTATCTATATCAGGTTATTTATTTGATCTAGCCTTGGCCATCCACATATTTGTATACCCATTTAAGTTTTATTCTTTTAAAAAAATTGAGACATAAAATTGCCATCAGTCACCAATTTTTGTTAGCAAAGAATACCTTGTAATTTGGGTATGACTGATTTTAAACACTTTCCAACTTTCATCATAAACAAACTGATTATATCTGGATGGTTATCACTTAGATTATACCCTTCCACATCAAACTAAATCTGACAGCTGCCCTGTATAGGGAGGCTTGGTCACTGTCTTCTGGTCTATTCTGGCTGGGAACAAAGTCAATTGGGCTGGGACTGAAGACTCGTCCTAATTCTTGACAACCACTTCTCATGGGGTGCTGGACTATTTCCCAAGTAACTTCAGTTATCAGCTGGAGTCCTCACTACGGCGCCCATTCAGCTCATTTGGGGTACTACTGCCTTATCTTGTTGCTGTGTTTCACTTATCATCTGAGATTTTTCTGGAGTTGAAGTTTATCTTACATCAATTCCAAGTTTTCCATGACCCGTTAGTGGCACAGATGGGTTAACATCTTAATACTAGCTCTGCTTATCCCAGTTTACTTCCCTTTCAACAATCTACTGCCCCTGAAATTGAAGCTTGCCTCAAAATCAAGGCAAGTTATAAATTTGTTGGATTAGGTTGCCTTTGAACATAATATTTTATGTCCACATCTACTGAAGTATGGTATGTTCCTGATAAACCCTAAAAATGTTTTAAGACAGACCCAAGGGACAGTTCCTCAGGGTTAAAATATGATTTTCTACAAAGCCACAAAAGCAAGGAGAGCATGTGTATATTTAAAAATCAGTATACCACCTATTTACTGTACAGCATACTACTTCAGCAAACTTCTCTAATTTGTTTTTATTCAGATGTTTTTGTCTTTCCAATGTAAGATCATGAGCTAGTTTGATTAGCATTTCTTAAGATCATATACCAGTCTTGCTGTATTCTTTTTCTCTCATATATTTTCTTACATTCTTAAATACTCCTAATATTCTCAAGCACATTTTTAAAAAGAAAAAGAACTACCTCCCACAAGGTAATTCCTGTTAAGTTTGGTTTCTTGCCTTCCAGACTTTCCCCCCTGTATTTAAATAGTTCTGTATTCAAATACACACAACATATAAAACTTTGTGGGTTTTCTGGAAAAAAATGAGCTATTCTAATACATTAAAAATATTAACATGAAGGTAACTCTTCCCATTAACTTATATAAATTCGCCAAAAGGGTGAAAATTCTTGCTATTAAAAAATACATATATACATATATATGATTATATACACATCTTATATATACACACGATTTTATATATACACATACCTTTGTGCATTTACTTAATATAATTTTTGTATGTGTGTGAATGTGGTATAAGAGAACGAAATTAAAAACTATTTTAAGATAATAAAATCTAAATTCCTTCCCAGGGCAGGCCAGGCTCTGAACTGGCTCCTGACCATCTCTTTTCCAACAACCTCCATACTCACTCACTACATGCTTATCAAGATTTTTCCAGCCTCAGGATATAGTCTCTCATAATTATACTGATCCCATTCGTTTACTATTTTTCATCATTTGAAACAACTAGCTTTGGTCTTAATTCTATCAATTTTTATAAATCATTAACTTCTACTTTTATATATTCTCTCATTCTATTTTCTTCTCTATTGCATTTTTTCCTAGGTTTTGAGGTAAAATGTTTTGGTTCTTTCATTTCTGGCTTTCTTATTCAGTTAGGTACACATTTAACACTATTCATTTGGTATGGCTGTAGCTTCATCCAGTAAGTTTTTTCATGAAGTTCCAATATTTTACACTATTTTTAAATAATTAAATTTCAACTTTTGATTTGCTGTGTAATTCAAGAGATTTTAAACATAGCTTCTAATTTTCAAAGAGGTTCATTCTCTCTTCCTTTCCTGGTAATCTTTCACTTTGTGTAACTTTTTTGCTGCATTGTCAGAGAATGTGACTTGAAAGATCTCTGTTTCAGGAAACATATTAAGACTTTTCTTTGTGGAAAGTATTTTGTTGGTTCTGCTCTATCCTGTCCCTTAACTTGCAGAATTAATTCTCCCTCCTTTCCTTCCCATTTCTCCCCACTCTGGTGTTGTGAGAGTTCTGTTAATTCCTATTCTATCAGTTTACCTACATACTTTTAACATATGCACTTAAAAATATACCTCTACCAAAATATAAATATATATATATATATACCTCTACCAAATTATGCCTCCCCACTCCCACCCTACCTCCCACCATTGCCAAAGCGAGACCATTTAAGTCTTTATTCTGCCCCCCCCCCCTCAACTTTGGGGTTTTGTTTAAATAATTTGAATCTTAGTTTAAAGCTAGTATTTTATTTGTTTGTTGTATTTAAAGAAAACTCTTACCATATGCTATAATTTATGCATGGTTTCACCATCATTTAAACAACTATATTTTATCCAGATTTGTTGTTTATCATTGTTTCATACCCCTTACATCTGAAGATCCATCTTTTGATTAAATTTCATTGTTATGTTCTTCCTTAATAATTGCGTTAGAAAATGTCAAAAAAAAAAAAAAGGTTATCAGAACCAAATAACTGCATTTCTTTTACTATGACAAATAAATAATATGAAGCTTTGGGATAAAGATTCCAGATTCTAGTCTTTTTTTTCTCCCTCAGGGCTCAGTATACATTATTTTCTTCTATCTGTTATTCTTGCAAATTAGAAACCCAAAGCCAACCTGATGTTTTCCCTTTGAAATATTTCTTTTCCTCATTCTCAGAATTCAGCAATGACATTGTGCTAGCTTTAAGTTTATTGGTTTTAACTTAACTAATTTTGTATGGCACACACTGATCCCTTTCTTCTAGAAAAAAAAAAACAACAGGTATTTCTACATCTTAGAAAAAATCGTCTCCTATTATTACTTTGACAATGCTCTATGTATTGTTCCCTTTTGCTACTTCTGGAGCTTCTATTATATGGATGTTTGATTTTATATATATAATACACACATACAAATACATATATACACACATCTTCCACATTTCTTATATTTTCACTCATAATTTTTATTTCTCTTTGTAATTTCATTGTACTAGGAAATAACTTCACTTGGTCATCTTCAGAAGTCCACAAACTTTTTCTTAAAGAACAGATAGTATTTTAGGCTTGCGGGCCATGTCATCTCTCACAGCTATCCAACTCTGTTACCGAAGAGTGAAAGCAGCCACGACAGTATGTAGCCAAATGAATGTGGCTGTCTTCCCATAAAAATGTACTCATGAAAACAGGTGGCAGGCTGGATTTGACCTGCCAGCAGTTTGCTTGCCCCTGCTCTATCTAGATCAGTCATTTTTTTTCCCCCCAACAGTAGCCACATAATTTTATTTTCAAATTATGGTAGTTTTTTTTCAGGACTTCTTGGTTATCAGATAATGTCTTACAATATTCTTGAATCTGAGAACCTAACTTACAGGTTTTCATTTTTTTTCCTTTAGAACTATTATGTGACTTAGTCTATAATATGAGAGAACAGACTATTCTCATCCCTTTATTTCTCCAAATTAAGTTACTTCAAGCCCTTCCTGAAGGGTTAATAAGAATTTTCATCTGTCATCTGGAGCCCCATTAGTCAGTATAAAATTTTCAGGTTAAAATGGTATCAGAAAACCAAGGGAAAGTCCAGATCCCTTGTCTACGGTCTTCAATTTTCTACTCTCCTAAGACAATGTACAGGTTTCCTGTCATCTTCTTCCAGCACACAGCTGCTCCAGGTGCTCTCAGAGCTGCCTCACAGAAAGACTCCCAGTGGCAGACTTGACATCCCACAGCCGTCCTGCTTTCCACCTTTTCCCCAGGCTCTCAGTTTATCTACTTCCACCCACTCCATTCTACATACTTCCCTTCTTCCCATCTTCTTTTGGGGTGATAAAGCATAATTTCCTCAGTGAGCTTCTCTTTTCTACGACTGAGGTAAAGAAAGATGCTAACAGTACTGTGCCTCTTTCCCTTTTGGGATATACTGTTACTTTTCCATTAAATTTGCCTTGTTAGGAAGCTATTTATGTTCATCCAGACACACGCCAAACCTCACCAACAGAGGATGTGAATTTCCTCGGCAGGAAAATGAATGTAGACGTTGAGCAGAGACAACTCTGAGAAGTCTGGTCTTCTAGTTGGGGACAAGAGAGGGCCGAAGCTGAAGGGAGAAAAGGAAATGAGGACAGATTGATTTTTTTGTTTTTAAGATGGGAGAGAGTTGATCATGTTTAAATTCTGATGAGAAAAATCCAGTAAAAGAGGAGAGACTGAGGTAAAGAAAAAGAAAAGATAATCAATGTTACATGTTCCAGAGAAGGTAGAAGGGATGGAATCCAGAACACAGGTTGAGGTGCTTTTTAGACTCCTATTATAACATTTTCCTTAATGAACTTAAAACCTAAATTTTAAGGATAATGAAATATTTTAAAATATAAAAACACAGTATTTTCAGACAATGTGGACATTTAAGGGACAGCACACTTTTTTATATGCTATATTAAATCATGGGCAAACAGGGGAATTCCAAAGTAGAGACTCTGCAAAGAAAAACAGGAAGTGGTGCACTCTGCTCTCTGACATGTACTAACCATTGTCAGTAGCAAAGAGTCATGGTTCTTCCTTTCCTGGAAACATACTTTATTCTTTATAGGGAACTTTATTCAGACTGTCAACCATCTGAATAACTCTTCCATACTTAAAATATTAACTGTTATTCTGCATAAGGACAGGACCAGAGGTAGTACACAAAAATGAATTATTTTTTTAGGATGGAAGGAATTAGGCAAAATGTCCCTTCCCATGACATTTCTACATAATTACTTGCCATCACAATAAATCTTTATTAAAGATAATGAACTAATAAATTGGTATATATGCAAGTAGCAGAAGAAAGATTAATTTTAAAGGACTTGCTACTGTGTAGACCTTGTTTGCATCCTGATCTGAACCAACTATAAAAATATATTAAAGAGATAATGGGGAAATTTTTAAACTGACTGGATATTAGATGATTATAACGAATTACTGTTAATTTATTTTGGGGGCAAGGTAATATTTTGGTTATCTTAAAAAAAAGAATCTTTGCTCTGCAATAAAAGTGAATTATTGAGACATGCTAGGGATGAATCTCAATTATCAATTATTCTGAGTGAAAGAAACCAGACAAAAGGGTATATACTATATGATTCCATTTATATAAAACTCTAAGAGATGCAAACTAATATATGTATACATTAATGTATAGTAACAGAAAGCAGATCAGTGGCTGCCTGGGGATGAGGGAGAAAAGGATTACAAAGGGGCATGAAGAACTTTGGGGGAGATGGTGGGTTAATAGTGCCCTCCCTGCCCCAGCTCAGAATGAGACCTTATTTGGAAACTGGGTCCTTGCAGATGTAATTAGTTAAGATGAGGTCATAATGAATTAGGGTGAACCCAAAGTCCAAGGCATCCCGGAAAGGAGAGGGAGACTGGAGACACACAGAAATGCAGAGAGGGAAGACGGCCATGTGAAGACAGAGGCAAAAATTGGAGTGATACAACTAAACACCAAGTAAGGCCAAGAATTGCCGGCAACCACTAGAATCAAGGAAGAAGCAAGGAAGTGTTCTTCCCTAGAGCCTTCTGAGTGAGCACGGCCCAACTGACACCTTGATTTCAGACCCTGAGCCTCCTGAACTGTGAGAGAATCAATTTTTGACATTTCAAGCCACCCAGTTTGTGGTACCTTGTACAGCAGCCCTAGGAAACTAAGACAAGGGGAGACAGATATGTTTAGTATCTTTAATGTAATGGTGGTTTCATGGATATATTCTGAAACTTACCAGGGGCTATACTCTGAAATACTTTGCGATGAAATGTGATGTTTAGAATTTGCTTTAAAATAATTCAGTATGCGTGTGGGAGAGTCTAGAAGAAAACAAAGATGGCCCTATGTTGAAACTGTTGAAGCTGAGAGCTGCTTACATGGGAGGGGAGTACTCTTTCCTGTTTTTGTGTACATTTGATAATTTTCATGTGAATAATTATACTATGTAAACTCATAAACATGACACATAGAATACAGGTTACCAAGATATAGAATGAGGCTCAAGAATGGGGAGCAGTTGCTTAATATCTGCACAGTGTTTAACTAGGTTGAACTTCAACATCTGGAAATGGACAGAGGTGGCAGCAGCACACTATTTTGAGAATAATTAACAGTGCTGAATGGCCTGTAAATGTGGTAGAAAAGGGAAGTTTAGAGTTACGCAAGTCACCAGAAGGAAAGTTGGATGTTAAAACACGGGGATGTATAACACAGTGAATCTCATGGTAGACATCAATGATTAAGTGTACAAATACCAAAATGTTCTTTCATGAACTAGAACAAATGTACAACACTATTACAAGGAATTAATAACAGAGGGATATATGGGGGGAAATGTACCTATTGCAAACTATGGACTATAGTTAACTAATATCGCAATACTCTTTCATCAACAGTAATCTACCACATCAATATTCTGGGTCAATAATAGGGTGAAGGGGTATGGGAGGATTTGGGTTTTTTTATTTTTATTTCTTTTCTGGAGTAATGAAAATGTTCTAAAATTGATCATGGTGATGTATGCACAACTCTGCTGACACTGTGAGCCAATGATTGTATACTTTGGATGGTTTGTATGGTGTGTAAATATATCTCAATAAAATTGCACTAAAAAACTTATCTAACTTGTATACTAGTAACAGTGGTGTGACACAGGTAGAAATAATAAATTACATTAATTTCATGTCTGATTTCCATCCAAATTTTTAATCTTGTCCTCATTCTTTCTCATTCCTTACAATTATAAAATAATTCCCTACCCACTTCCTGTCATACTTGCAAAACTATTAGAAGACATCGTGCTCATCATATTTTAAGTATTTTTTAAAACATTAGCTATAATATCAATTTAGTATGACCTTGTTATTGATATATATCATTCATGAACATATATCACATGCTTCTTTTTTGAAAATAAAACCACCAAGCAACAATAATTTAAACAGTAAATCCAATGGTAGAGTGTTCAACATAGTTCAGAGCTTATGGTCCATTTTTCCTACAGTACTCTCAGCCCTACTCGCCTCCTACTAACTTGTGCCAGTTTTAGCCTCAGGCTACTAGCAACAGAGCTGCAGTAAGTCTAAGTCTTCCATCTCTGTATAAGGACATCTGGAGGAATAGCTCTTTATTAAAAAGGAAAATTTGCTGTGAAGTCTACACAGAACTTTCTCTGGTCTCTCTTTGAGTTCTTGGCCCTTTCTTGATCAACTCCTCACCTGTAGAATGTCTTACTTGGGCTGAGCTTTTGAAGACAATCACTGTTAAAGGAGAGGAGACTGCGATGAAGAGCACAGCCTAATTAGGAGTCCCCAAGGGCCCTGGGGTAGATCCTCAAACTGGATGGCTCTTACACAATGGAGGAGGGGTGGAATGGATGTATGGTTACAATGATAATGTCCATCAAGGCAACCCTTGTAGGTCTTAAAAGTTGGTAAGCATCTATTTATTTTTAAAACTTGGAATGTAAAATTCTCTAGACAAAGGATTATTCTGAGGTTATCCTTCCAGGATACCCCTCTTTTCTAGTTTCCCACTAATCTTGCTAAATGCTACTTACTCTTCTGCCTTTGTTCATCTTATATACATTAACATTCTCCGGGATATCCCAGGTCCCTTTTTCCCATCCCACGTCTTTACCTTAGTAACTCTATGCTGACGACTAGGTAAATATATTTCTTCCTAGCCCTTCTCTGGGGTTTGGGCTATACACTCAGCTGATTACTGGCACCTGCATGTGCACGTCAGTAGGATACTTAACTTCCTATGACCAAAACTGAATGTATAATCTTACTTCTGCAACCCATTCCTCCTCTCATAGTCCCTATTTTGGTAAACACCACATCCACCAGTACTTCAAGCCAGATTTGGGGGACATCTTTCACTCCTCCCTCATACTGTCACATTTAATCAGCATCATATCCTGTAGATTCTATCCTTGTGGTCTCTCAATTCCCACTTCACTGCCATAGTCTTATTTCAAGTCCCCATGACCTTTCATCTAGATCACTGAAGCAGCCTCCTAACTTATTTGCTTCCAATTTTACAACATTCTTTTCCTCTCCCAATATTCTTCACCCTGTGTCTAGATTTACTTTTCTAAAATACAAATATGATCATGTCACTCACCAGTTTCAAATCCCTCAATGGCTTTCCAAAACATTCAAGATAAATCCAAAACCCCACAGCATCTGAAATGCCACATGAAGCCCCACTCCGCTTACCTCTCTGGCCTCACCTTTCACGTCTTCCTTCTTTTCATTGTAAGTTCTTGCCTGCTACTTGTAATTCCCTAAATATGCTGTGCTCTCTCACTTCTGTCCCTCAGAATGTCTCAAGCTCACTTCTGACAAAGTAAAATTTACTTCCCACATCACATTTAAACTGTCCACTAAATGGTAGAAATGCTTCTATATAAAATTTGAATCCACAAAAAAACATAGGGCAGTATCTTCAGGACCCAGTATTACACAATGGATTCTTAAAACTTTATACCCAAAGCATAAGCAACAAAAGAAAAAAATTAACTGAACTTTGTCAAAATTAAAAACTGCATCAAATGACATTGACAAGAAAGTAAAAAGGCAACCAACAGAATGGAAGAAAATATTTGGAAACCATATATCTGGTAAAGGTTTAATATTCAGAATACAAGAACTCCTACAATTTGGCAACGAAAGATGAACAACCCAATTTAAAAATAGGCAAAGGACTTGAATAGACATTTCTCCAAAGAAGATAGACAAATGGCGAAAAAGTACATGAAAAGATGCTCAACATCACTAACCATTAGGGAAATAAAAATCAAAACCACAAAGAGATACCATCTCACACCCACCAGAATGGCTATTATTAAAAAATGGAAAATAACAAGACCTGGCAACGATGCAGAGAAATAAGAGCCTCAGTGCATTGTTGTTGATAACATAAAATGGTGCAGCTACTGTGGAAAACAGTTTGGCATGTCCTGAGGAGGCTGAATACAGAATTACCACATGATGTGGCAATCCCACTTTTTGAACCAAAAGCAGGAACTTGAACAGATATTTGCACACCAACGTAATTCACAATTACCAAAAGATGGAAGCAACCCAAGTGTCCATCAGCTGATGAATGGATAAACAAAATGTAGTATATACATACAGTGGAATATTATTCAGCCATAAAAAGTAACCAAGTTCTGATGCTTGCAACAACATGGATGAACCTTAAAGACATCAAGTTGAGTGAAATAAACCAAACACAGAAGGACAAATATTGTATAATCTCACTTACATGAAATAATTAGAATATGCAAGTTCATGGAATCAGAAAGTAAAATGCAGGTTGCCAGGGGTCGGGATGGGCATAGGGAATGGAGAGTTAATGCTTAATGGGTACAGAGTTTCTGTTTGGGTTGATGGAAAAGTTTTGGTAATAGATGGTGGTGATGGTAGCCCAACATTGTGAATGTAATTGACACCACTGAATAGTATATTTGAACGTGGTTAAAAGGGGAAATTTTAGGTTGTATATATGTTATCAGAATAAAAATTTTTTAAAAACCACAGAACTGTACAACACAAATAGTGAACCCTAATGTAAATGATCGACAATAGTTAATACTATAATCATAATAATATTGTTTCATCAATTGTAATAAAGTTACCAAACTAATGCAAAAAAGTGTTAACAGGGAAAACTGTATGGGTGGGTAGGGGGGAAGTACATGGAAACTCTGTACTTTCTGCATGACTTTTCTGTAAACTTCTCTAATAAAAAAAAAGTTTATTAAAAATTTTTTGAATATACAGGGGCCAGCATACAGCATCAATTCACCATAAATGTTTTTTGAATGAACAAATTCATAAATATATAAATACTACCTTCACTTAGTTTTCAGGCTTAATTTTTCAAACACATTTTTTCTCCTTCAGATTTTGAGAATGTTCAATTATAACTTCCAGAAAAAAGCGATTCATCATTTTAAACGTTAAAACTTCTTTTAAGACTATTCTCTGGGATGTTTAAAATGTGCCAACACACTACAAAGGAGCAAATTACAGTGAGTCCAATAGGGTGGCAGGACGCCTAAAGTAAGAGCACAGGCCTTTTTTCACTTTGGTTATTTTACCAGTGGGGTGTGAAATAGCTTCAAAGTTTATTTCAGTATTTTGGTAAAGAAATTCAAGCTTTTTACTAGAAGATGTTTAATTGTTCCTAGGTACTTCTAGAAATGGACAGAGAATAAACAAACAGAATGAATACCTATCATCTGTGGCAGAAAAAAAAAGTGATACTTTCAGGCTTTAAGACAGCAGTCATTTATGCGTGGACTAACTAAATGAAAGGTTGGAAGAGAAAGATATGCTACTGTCTTAACTACATGGCCTAGAGAAAGTCAAATGAGGTGTGTAATGCAGCCCCCATCTGTAAAATACAGTAGACTGTCTTCCCATCTGACAATCGTCTAGCCATTCTTTAACATCTCGCTCAAATGTGACCTTTTGTGTTCTGGCTGTTGGATAATCCCTGGTCTAAGCATTCAGAGTACACGGCTCAGATCTCAATTATATCACTAAAAACAATGAATTATAATTTATCTGCTTACAGTTCAATTTTCCTACAATACCATGAGTCCTTCTATGACAGGAACTGTGGCCTGACACAGCAGACAATAAATGTCTGTTGAATGAATAAAAGGTTTATAAAGAAACAATGTCAGCTCAGTTCTCTAAAACAGTTTGTCTTAATCCAATATTATGACCAAATATTTCTTAATGATCTATTATATATGGAAAATTTCAAAAATTCAATGCCAGTTCTAATGGAGTGTCTATTTCTGCTTAAAAATTACATAGCCAATGGTTTTATTTTCTCTGCCTCATAGTAAAGCTGTGCCCCATGGGGTCGTTCCAACTGTCATCACTGTGTTAGTTATTATATTGCATGTATTCTATAAAGCAGTGGCTCTCAAACTTCCGTGTGTACCAAATCCCTGAAGGTTTATGAAAACACAAGTTTCTGGGTTCCACTCTCAGAGTTTCATATCCAGCAGGTCTGGGGCAGGGCTGGAAATTTGCCATCTAACAAGGTTCCAAGTGATGATAGCTGTACAATGTTTTAGAAACACTGCTCTAAAGATTAACAGCTGACTGTTTAAAAAATGAATAGGTCATAATAATGGGTAAAGTGCTTACTACATGCCAGGCCCAGCTCTAATCACTTAAATACATTAACACACTTGCTAGTACCTTGAATTGCCATGTGTGATATTTAATTTCCCCTTTGAATCTGAGGACGTCTGACAAACTCTCACTTGATGCCTTACTGCTATTGCTTAAGTCACTACCTTATATCCCCATTTGTTAACCTGCCCTATCCACTAAAGTTTTATAATTTGTGCGTGTGTTTTAACTATTCAGAAAACCATTAGGTTGAATAGTTTTTTTCATTAACAACAAACAACTCTACAACAACCAAGCCACTGCACGATGTGGTTCACTTTTTTTTAAGAATAGTTTCTATCAAAAACTAGGGCCTATTCCTATGCCATAGGCTGGAGACAGTGAAATAAACTGCAAATCCTTCCTCAGTCTCTCATATGATCAACTTTTCACCATTTTCATTCCTTATCTCTAGAGCCCAGCCAAGTTTTCTAAATACATTTCAAGTATGAGTCATGGTTTTATTCCATTAAGGATTTGATAAATTCTACACATATCGGGAATGTTCTATGGAGGTTTCTATGTCATATGCACCTATTTACAGATATCAGTGTTGACTTGAATTAACTGACTCCGCTACCTCCCCCATCTGTCCATGAGCTCCTTTGCTGCTGCACTGAACCAACTCTGAAGGTAACGTTATAATATTTACAATAAGCAAAACATTAAAACAGAACAAGAAGAGTTATTAAAAGTCATCAAAAATAAAGGAGTTACCTTAGGAAAAAGGCATTATTTCCATGACTTAAATATAAAATGAAGTGATTCATTGGAGGAATTTATCACAGATTTATTAATCAATATGAGTTCTCACACAGCACTCAAAATAAGACAGTAATTTTCCTTTAAGCACTCATGATTCTGGGGAAGAAAACCATATAAATCAACTGCATAAGATAATACAGG
The DNA here is from genome assembly GCF_015220235.1 of Choloepus didactylus. NCBI lineage: Eukaryota > Metazoa > Chordata > Mammalia > Pilosa > Megalonychidae > Choloepus > Choloepus didactylus. The sequence goes on along the minus strand of NC_051319.1, from coordinate 72,583,495 downwards.
AAGCCTCTTCCTATCGGATTCTTATCTTTCACACAAAACATATTTAATATGGCACAAAGTCAAAAGATAACTGGAGCAATGGGCTTACAGACCCTGGCTTCACTGACCCTGGTAAAGGTGTATAACAAGTATTAAGTCTTTGGCCTTTTTTCACTTTTCACTTTGGTTATTTTACCAGTGGGGTGTGAAATAGCTTCAAAGTTTATTTCAGTATTTGGTAAAGAAATTCAAGCTATTTTACTAAAAGATAAAAGAGTTTGTGCAGTTCATATTCCCTTAATTTTTTATTTATTTTACTGGTATTTGTTGATATATTTCAACTTTTCTTTAATGCCTAAACATTTACTTAAGATACTCCAGATACACAATGAATAACAGATTTTTCAATGTTCTTAAGGCATGTGAGAACACTTTAACATTTTTACCAGAGTAGTTAATACTCAAACTGACTAACTGGGATTCCACTTCTGTCCTTCTGCATGGTTAGGAATAAATCTTTATGGCGGACACATGCCGTTTCTTCCTACACACTTGGCTTCTTCTGGGAACAGCAGCTTCCCTCCTTTCTTTGGGGAAATCACCTTTTCCCAACTTCAACCATATGATTCTGATGGCCTGCAAACCACAACCATCCACCACCCTGACCACAGGCGTGGGCATATGACACAAAGTGGTGCAGAATCCCTCCCTGGAAAGACTAAAGCAGAGAGAAGCCCTGTCTTCCTAAGGTTGTGAAAATGGGTTATGAATCTGAAGCTGAGGGCAATAATGTTTATTTCTTTATGAAGAAAAAAGTGCTCATCTGTAGTCACAAAGTAAGAAGCTAATGTACAAAGTGAAAAAGAATCAAGAAAGAGACAGAATAGAGTCTTAACAGTGTCCCAGGACCTGGATACAGATGTTTAAGAAGCCACATCCAGCCTTCTCATGGGTAATATGAGCTGATAAAACCCTCTATGAGAGTCTGGTTTCTAAGATGGTGACCCAAAAATCCTGATTAATAGGTTAAGGGACAAAATAGAAGAGAAACAAGGGGTTAGATACCACAGAGATTGAAAAAAATCTCCTCTTCAATAACCAGATACCCTACTTTGGATTCCAAATTCTCCTGTTAGGTCCAAACTTCAGAAATCAATAAAGCTTTTCCGGTGTACTCACTTGCTGGATCTTCTACTGTGGGGACAATAAATGCTAATTATTATTCTCTGGCACCCAGAGTTGGACCGACTCACTGCAGTGGCTCTCAGGTGACTGGGTTTGTAAAACAAGTCTTCAGGACACAAGATAAGAACACCATAGATTACCACAGAGAAATCAAAACAGGCAAGCAGAGTTACAAGCAGGGTTTATCTAGCTCAAAGTATACAAAGGCAAAATATTTCTTGCTGGAAATATTTATTAATAAATGGGTGGGTTGCTAGTAAAGTACTTAGCACCCAATCCTAAATGCAGCACTGTCTGTATTTTACCCTTTACGGTTTCATAGATAACTAATCTCTTCCCACTCAGCATCAATTTCACAGCTGGTAACAGATGAGAAGTTTGTAGGAGGCTTCAAAATTTGTTTTTAAAAGGAATCTCTAAGCCAGTTTTGAGTGACCTTTACAAGGGTAAAATCGCTAAATGCAAAACTGAAGGAACTAGCTGTTCCCATCTCTCAGCAAGAAATCTGAGGGGAACACGAGTTCTTTTTCTCCTTCTACTATTTAAAGTTAGAATTGGTTTAAGTCATATATTCCAAGTACGAAAACTGAGGTAGAAAATAAGTTTAAAAAATCTTTTCTAAGTACTAATGATATATTTTCAATGCTTTTATCAAAACCCTTACTCCAGGGAGTCCACCTGAGCTTCTGTGTACTGTATGTCTATGCACTGCATACATGGGTGAGTGTGCACAGCATACCTAATTTCAGTCAATGACTGGAAAGACACGATGTATACTGGACAAGAAAATATAAAGTAATATAATGGCCTACACTGAGTCAACTACAGAGAGTTACTCTTCAAGATTCAAGAACAATACTTGCACTGTCAAACGAGTTTGGAAATGGATTATTTCATTATATCCTCATTATTTCCCCCTAAGGGTAGGCAGCAGATAACAGCTTTCCTCATGAACTAGGTCAAGGGTACCAAGATCCCTCTGTAGGCAATTAAGCTGTGCCTGCATTCAGCTAAGTCAAAGGCTATTCCACCATCCAACTGCTTTTTATTACCTATTGTCCACTGTTATCTCTTCTCTCCATTCTCTTTTTCCTTACGGGTTTTATCTTTTTCTTATACTTTTGTTGAAAAACTACTTTACTGTCATGTAAAGTAGTTTCAAGAGGGAAGAGAATAAACATATAAATTCAGCCCCAAGTCACCTCTTATGTTAGACAACTGGATATCTACAAATTAAATCAAAATAAAATACCTCTAATAAGAAACTAACTCTTGAAGCTTTGAAGTTTCTGCTTAGTTCAAATAGGATGTGCTTGGAAATAAATAACCAATGGAGATTTAAAAAAAAAAATTATTTAAGATGACAGGAAATTGCAATTTATCAACTCAGTATCCATAATAAGAGTACTTACTGTATACCGGGTATTATGCTAACCACTTTACATAAATTATCTTGTTAAATGTACTTCAATCTATTATCTACTTTAATATATTGAATCCTATAAAATAAGTGTCACTTGTGAATATATTAGATTTACAAATCCAGGATGCAAATTATTTGTAGACTCTCAAAGTCCTTTTGTAATCAGCTCACTATGAAAACAGGGCTTCCAGAAGGCGATAGATATCACTATTATCACTATTCCATTTACAGGTTAATTAATCTGCTCAACATGAAACAGTAAATAAGTATTGACATTGGTATTCAAACCCATATCTGAACAACTCTACAGCCCATAGAGAACCAGATTTCATATGGAGGAAACAAAAAGGAAAAACTTGTTTGGTTTTTTGTAACTATACACACTTTGGGCTCCTAAAAATGAGTTCAATTTCCCACAGCTAAGCAATGTTGAAAGCACATCTGTCTTATGTTTCTAACTAATTTCATCTGTTCTAACACTAAGAGAGAAGATAGCATCTAGTCATATCTTTCCTTTGTTGAATGAAGGAGACTGCTTACTTATCTTAAAAGCAGGACTGACACATAGCTAACACTGTTTCCAGTACCTTAATGGCTTTTGAATATATGCATATGTATATAACAGAAACATGAAGAAGTATCTATGTATGTTAAGATCCCAGAGAAGACAAGCCAAACAACTACCAATGTACATAATGCAAGAATAAATAAAATCAAACCAAAACTAACCAATAGTCACAGAGAAAAAAAAGCAGGAGGTAGTAAGAAACAGAATGATTGGCATGTATATCAGTATTTGCTGTAAAAATGAAGGCAAGAAGAGCTTTTTATAATGTTGAAACTGCTGGTTTCACCATAATTTATCAAAACTAGTGATGTATAGTCGCATAGTCTCAAAATCCAACTTAATATCCAATAGAGGTATTCATTTCCATTTGGGAAAATTTACTAAAACACACACTAAAAAGAACACTGGTCTTAAAATGCAGAAGTTCTTCCATTCATTAACTCACTAGTCTTAAACAACTTAGTTTATTAGTTAACTTAGTATAGTTTTCAAATCTGTATGCATGCATGAACATACACACATTTGACTAGATGTTTGCTTAGATGCCTTTAAGAACTAAAATTTTTTTTGTGGTATGGAAGTTATTTTTATTTTGCAAATGAAAACAGAAAACAAATCACAAATAAAAACAACAAAATGATGTCCCATCTGTTAAAATCGAGGCAACTCAGCATGAGAAATAGTTTTAAGCAATTTGAAGAAAGCTCAATCCCCAAAAGTAGATGGACTGAAGCTCCAAACTTATCTTCTCTAAAAATCAGGCATTTTTACTGTGTACAAAGGTGATGAAAGACCAGACCAAACTTTAGAGTACTGGGTACTTAAAAGAGTTACACTGAGGTCTGAGCTGGCATTTGTCTTACATCTGAGAGTTGCTAATAAAATTGATCTCTAATATTTTCAATTCACTGTCAACAGGTTTAAGACACAGAAGGATGAGAAATGGAATGTTTACCTTTAATTTGCACCACAGATGAACAAATTCTTAAAAAGTGCTTAAAAAATGTTCCATATCCTATATATATCATAAATACAAGTATAATCTTTAGCCACAGATTACATAAAACTTGCATTAAAATATCATTCTTCTACAATAACGTATAGTTTATTACCTGGACTTTACTTGTTTTACTGATTTAAAACATAATAAATCTTGAGTTCCTTAACATCATTACTTTTTCCTATTTGTATACACCAAGGTCAAGTGAGAAGCAGAACCCAGTTCACACTAACTCTAGGCAAAGATTTAATCCTTTTCATTCTTGCTGTCTTTAGGTTTTAATAAAACCTATGAGTCCACACACACACACAAAATAAATAAATAAAATAAACACACTTCATGCTAGCTTCAGGCTACTGGTGCCTTAGAAGAGCCTTTATTTTAGCCATTTTAAGAATTTACTACCCTGTGAAAAGATGCACTTTCATGCCATTTACACAAATGGCAAAACTTGTAACTGAAGACTGTTTTCTAATTAAACGTAACAATCCACCAGATACAATCAGATAAGTTGCAAACAATAGATATTTTAAGAAATGTTTCAGTGTTAGCATCTAAGCAGCTAGTTAACAGCAGTTCAAACTGATTCCACTTAAGATGACCTCCTAGATGAGAAACACTTTCTTTATGAACGTAACGATCAACAGTATTTTCTAAGAGACAAATATAAATAAACACATATATACACTTTGATTATTTGACCAGTTTTTTTTCCTGTTCATGAACATTTTTTTCTGAGTTTCTTTTCATTTCCTTTTAGCAGTGATTAACATTTTATTATAATAAAGATAACATAATTCTGTTTATGAACTACAGAGCTCTGTGCTCTGATTCATTTTGTAATTCAATGGTCTGCAAAGTAGGAGATGCTCACCCTAAGGATGCTCACAACAATCTGATGGGATGTAGAAGGAAAACACCAGAACGTCTAGCTTAACTAGTATTTATTAGACTGACGTTGATACCTGCTGGATAGATTCCCTGACTAAAATGCTCTTCCCTGGATATTGGTGTGATGTACTCCCTTATTTCCCTGCTTAATTATCACTTCATCAGGAGGCCTTCACTAAACACCATATTTAAATTAATACCATGTGCCCCACATCGTCCTCTATCCCCTTAACACTGCTTTCATTTTGCATATAGTGCAATAACCTCACGTATCATTTACTTATTCATTCACTAAATATCTCCTCCACTAACGTGAGAGCCATGAGGGCAGATGATGTTTGTTTTGCTAGTGTGATTTCATCAGTATCCGGTTCACTGTAGAAATACCACTGTTGTTACATGCATCAAAATTATGGTGACCGCATGCAAACATGTCTAATTAAAACAACACATTTTGGAGACAAATAGCATTACAGCAAATGAGAGACATGTGGGAAACATAAAATGAGGAAGGCAGGAAATCTGAATAGAAAAGTATTTTTTTTCTGTAAATCAATGTTCACTGTTTTTAAGGATAACTTACAAGTTCACCAGTACTTAGATACAATATAGTAAATAGGTAAAGAATTCACTTCAGTCCTGTAAACAGCTAACAAACCTTTTTTTTTTTTAATTTAAGCAGCAAAGCAGCAATCATCCAATTTTAAATCTACAACCCTGGCTACAGCTACAACCAGCAATTACAGCATTTATACTATAGTCAGTTTAAGAATTTTAGATTACCATGGCTCAAAAAAATTTTGAACTACATTATACTATTTATTGTACTGTGTCAAAATTAAGGCGTAGGAAGAAAAACTATGATTCTTATGTTCTGCTCAGAAAACTGCATATTTTGTTCCCAATATTGGGTTGCTCCTTTTTCACACATGGAATGTGCAAGAACAGGGGGTGGTAAAGAGTGAGTGGGAAGCTGGCATGTAGATCTCTATTTCAGTAAATACTTTTAGAAAAGAAAATTTTAGAGATGACCAAGCAGCTTTCAAATAAGGCAGTTTTGATACCGTGTAAGGAAACTGCAAGGATGTTTTCATATTTTGTAATACATAAAATTCTTAGTGAACCCTTTAAAAGTGTTTTCTTGATGTCAACAAGCAAGTTATTCTTCCACTACGATAACCATATAGCCCTGTTAAATTTTGTGTAATTTTTCTGAGCAAGTAAAAAGGTTAAGAAACTGGATATCCATGTAATTTCTGTGGAATATTTCACTCACATATTATTAAACAATAATCCAATAATAGCATGTTAAATGTTACATGTAAAAATCTCCAATTGCACATTCTTTTGTTGGAGAAACTTATTTCTGGTGTCTTCTATTTATAATTCCAAGATCTTATGCTCCTGCTGTTTAAATTCTTAATCTTTGTCTTCCTATTTTAGCTATTGGCAAAGATACGCCTATATCACATAACTGAACTGGATTTACTCCATTCTGTAAACTGAATACTGGCAATATACAAATCAATCTTTAAAAAAAATGGTAGTATTATGCAAATATTCTATAATCTTAAAAACTGCTTAAAATGTAATTCTTAGTAATATCCTACATTATAAATTATCTAACAACTTAAATGCATATGCAGTCTTAAAGAATTTGCAGCCAAACATACTCACATCCATTTTGTGCTTAAATAAATTAAGGCCCTTCTTGACCAAAAGGGGGATGTGAAAGGAAATAAGTTTCAGTGGCTGAGAGATTCCAAAAGGAGCCGAGAGGTCACTCTGGTGGGCACTCTTACGCACAATATAGATAACCCTTTTCAGGGTCTAATGAATTGAAATAGCTAGCAGTAAATACCTGAAACTATCAATAAACTACAACCCAGAACCCTTGAATCCTGAAGATGATTGTATAAAAATGTAGCTTATGAGGGTGATGATGTGATTGGGAAAACCATGTGGATCACACTCCCCTTTGTCCAGTGTATGGATGGATGAGTAGAAAAACGAGGGCAAAAAAAAAAAAAACCAAAAAACAAAAACACCCAGTGCTCTTTTTTACTTTAATCGTTCTTTTTCACTTTAATTTTTATTCTTATTGCTTTTATGTGTGTGGCAATGAAAATGTTCAAAAATTAATTTGGTGATGGACGCACAACTAGATGGTGGTACTGTGAACAACTGATTGTACGCTTTATACGTCTGCATGGTATGTGAATATATCTCAATAAAATTGAATTATGAAAAATAATTAATTAATTAATTAATTAAGGCCTTTCCCACTAAAAGCAGGATAAGCCAGGATGTTCAAGCAGCAAGACAGTATTCAACATTATACTGGAGGTCTCAGCCAATGCAATACGACAACAAAAGGATAAAGGTTTAAATATCAGAAACAGACTAAAACATTGTCACTATTGGGAGATATTTAGAAAATATTAAGAGCTTCAACTAAGTAACTATTAAACTAATCAAAGTGTTCAGTCAAGTGGCTGATTACAAATTTAGAATATAAAAATTAAGTTTCCTATACACTAGTAAAAATTAAGAAATGTAATAGAAAAACATAATTCTATTTGGAATTGTAATAAAATCCATACAATATTTAGAATGACTAATGAGAAATAAGCAAACCTTACATGATGAAATCTTAAACCTTTACTAAAAGAATATGAGAAGATCTACATAAGTGAAGACATCACATGTTTCTCAGTGGAATTACTCAACATTGTCATGATTCCAATTCTCACGTAACTTCATATAATCCCAAAGTAAACACTTACAGGATTAAAAAATGAAATATGAAATATCTCATTTGAAGAAAAAGATATAAAGAATAACGTAATAAGGACTCATGTAATCACAATCCAGATTTAAAAATAAGACATTACGAATACAGCTGAAGAAAGAAGAGCTATAAAAGAGATTTCCCCTAGGAGAGAACAAAACATGCCACGTTAACTGCAGCAATAAAAACAGCATGGTCATGGCACAGGCGTAAGCACCTGTACCAACAGAACAGAACAGATTTCAGAAACAGATTACTTAAATAGCAGAAAATGTAGTATATAATAAAGATGATATTTCAAATCACTAATGAAGAAATTGAGTATTTAATGAACTGTCTTTAAATAGCTTATTAGCATGAAAAAACAATTAGACCCCTACCTCACGCTATACAAACTAATCAATCTTCCATGCTACATGAATCAAAAGACTAGAGATAAAAACTAAAATTATAAAAGCAGGTTATAAAAATAGGATAGTAAGTCTTTAAAATAGTATGGTGGTGAAAGTCTCCCTAAGGAAAACCTGTATACAGTGAAAGATTCCACAAAGTTAAAAAACCAGTTGATATACCGAGACACCTGTAACAAAGGATTGTTAGAACAATATATATTCAGAGGTACAAAAAGTCAAAGTCAAACAATCCAATTAAAAATTGTAAACACTGTTAATATGCAATTCTATGAAGAGGAAAAATAACTTCACCAATAGCCAGATGAGTGCAAATTAAATGATGATTTGTGTATGCGTGTGTGTGTGTGTGTATATATTATGACCATCACTAGAAAAATTAAATATATATTATAGTACCTTGATATCATGAATACCATAAATTTATAAATAATGATGCAATAGATTTATATTTAAACATGAAATAATCTCTGAGGCTTACTGTTAAGTGCTGACAGAACACATGGACAGTGTAAAAATATTTACTTAAAATAATCAAATCTATATAAATACATACATATATATATATACTGACGGATATCTAGAGGGATATACACCAACTTCTGAAAGTGATTTACCTGGGGATCAGTGAGACTGGAGGAGGGGCAAAAGAATGACTTTCATTTCTTGTATTCTCTTCTGTCTATATTGTGAATTTTTTAAATAAAAAAATTCATTCATGTATAATGGGTGTAAATTTAAAATTTAAATTTTAACCCTCACTCTTTTCTGTTGTTACAAATATAAACAAAACAGAATAACATGTAGATTCACTTATTTATTCAGCCAGCTAGCGTAAGTACCTATATTCTCTAAGATACTATATTTGATAATAAGGATATGAAGTTAAATATGCTTACAGACTTACAGACCCTAAAGAATTCAAAATGTGGTGGGAGAGCCTGCAAAATAATAAGGTATTTACTATTCAAAGAGTTCTAAGCGGTAGTAGAAAAATGAACTAAAAAGTTTTGGGAATACAGGTAAGGCATTATCTAAGTCAGGAGAAAGCTGGAAAAGATTTTATAAAGTTTACATTTGATCTAGGCATCTTAAAAGATGAATAGAAATTTGCTGGATTTGGGGGGTTGGAGTACAGGATTTTGGTAAAGAAAACAGTATGTGCCCAGGTTAGACAGCACAAAAATGGGGTCAGCCAAGACCATTTACAATCTACATGACTTTTGGCAAAAACCTGGACCTGTCTGAACTGAAAGTATGGATAAAGATCTTTTCCTCAGAGGGTTACTGTGAGGAAAATGAGACGATAAGCTGAGAAGGATGTGAAGGCAATTTAGGTGCCACATCTTCTACCCCACTGATATCCAGTGGAGTAGATTTATGTACAAGAGACAATGTAGATTTATTTACCACAGGGTTTCTGCTTTGTCTCTCACTGTCCTTCTGGAAGCTGTCTACTTGGTAGAAAAACACAATTTTAGTCATGCACAATGGTCTAGCACAGTTCTTGACACAGTATTTACTTAAAAATTTTTTTCCTTTTAAGAAATATTCAGAGTTCCACTGACTTGTCTCTGTGACACTCCCTAGAACTGCCCTGCAATTACTCCTCGAGTCCTGATTCTCAATTTGAAAAGCAGTGGTATATATCATAAGCACCCCATCCCATGTGTACACGTATTACTGCATACTTACAGGCTGAGGCTGTTCTGCAATACAGCAGTTGAAACACAGCCAGAATTCACTCATGCTTATAGTTCAAAGTATAAATGAGCACCAATGAAGGTTCCAAATCTCAACTCAGGAAGCTCCACAAAGCACGCTCCTCAATGTGATGTATGTCCAATGATGCCAAATGATAATTTTAGTATTTCACTGTGTTTTTGTTCCTGTAAGTCAAGTAACTTATGCAGTCAATTTAATAAAGAAAATGTCAGAATGTTTCCTTTCTTTGCTTCTGGTTCCACAGAGACTTGTTTCTTAACCACCGGGAATGTATGGTATAAAACCTGTTGTCTTGACTCAGGGCTTACAACTGGTAGTCTAGAAAAAAAGAAAAAAGAACAAAGTTACTTTACATATCCTTGAGAGGCTTTTATTTCTTCAATCTGTGATAAAATTAAAAGTATTACCTTAAAAAATGAATACTGAAAAATCAAGATTTTCACAAACTGATATTCATTCAACAAATTTTTTTTATCTCCTTCAGTGTCAGGTGCTAGGGATATAGCAATAAAAGCAGACAGAAATTCTTGCCTTCATAGAGCATTTGTATTTATGACTAAAAATATGAATTATTTTAGTTACACTGATTTTTTTAAATCACTAATTAGAACAGTGATTGCCATACAAAATTCTCTAATTCCAAGAAATATCAACCATAGTTTCATATAGGTTTCTTCACTTGAGTCCCTTTTTGTCGGAGACAATCCAGATAGTAATTGACATAATCAACTCTTGAGAAGATAATCAAGCAGCTACAGCTCAACAAAAGCTATAAACAAAATTATCACATTATTCATCAAAATTAGAATTGTACATGAAATATGGAAGGGATTAAATAAGGCTTTTTTTTGTGAACAGACCCTTAGATCTCTATCCCATCACCATCACACCACAGGAATGAATGCATGTCCACCAAAGTACTTCATAACCCACCCTGGCTGGCCAACGAAGCTGAGCTAATGAGAATCCTTTTCAGGCAATTTTCTATCTGGAATTGGACGGAGAGTAAAATCTATCTTTTCTTCTTGATTGCAGAGCCGTTGACCTCAAGGCAGACCTTAGTCAACCATGCTCTACACTTCATGGAGTATATAGCTCAGACAATAATGCTGACACGTAGAGACAAAAGAGAAGAGAAAAGTCCAGATGACATGAATCCCTAGCTCCAGTCATCCCTAAAAACATACTACAGGAGAATCATGTTAAGATTTAAGCATATATCCAAGGAGGAAAATTAGAACGCAGAAAATTTACATTCTTGCCATGGTTGAAATTCCAAACTTGGAATGTTTCAGCAGTCAGTTTTCAGTCAGGATGAACATTCCTTATCTAACCCAGTCTCCAAATCAAGGAAGCAGTAGTGTTGCAACTGGCTTTGTCCAAAGGCACAGTATGTTTCACTTGCTTCCCTCCATTTATGAAAGGAAAGGATTAAATTCACACCATCATGAACTTTACTTCACTGTTGCTATTTAAGTAGTTAAACTCTACTCTGGATCAAAGACCTGAGTTATTCAGAAGTTAATGTGAAATGAAATCTCTTTTAATTGATTCTATGAAAATACATATGTCTCTGAAACTGAAAATTCTCTGTAGCACATACAGCTATGGAGCTACTCTGATGTTTTCATAGCTATTGTATTTGAACATTGACTTTTCCAAATCTATTGTTTGGTTTAGTAATCAGTATCATATTTTCTCATTTACATATAAAGCTAGGCAATTTCCTTTTTATTTACTAATACCTTTGCCAGAATCCACTTTCAGAGGTTAACTTCACATTAAGAGGTATTGTATTTCCTTTCCTTTTAACTGATTAAATGCTTTCTTCTGTTTTAACACTTAAAATTTAAAATGGTTTCCTACTTTACAATCAATAAGTCCTTCATTTTATCACCTCGATCCAAATTCATATTTCCTTCCCATTTACAGTAAATCTATGTTACTGCATAAATTTTTAAATATACATTCTCCCCACTCCCAAGCACTTCTTTGAAGATGGCACTCACAATACTTCCACTTTCTTAAGATTTAGTTGAAGAATGTTTAAAGTACAATAATTTGTGGTTCTATTTTTGGAGGCAAACAGGATATAGAACTTTTCTTACATATTTCCATGCAGATGACAGATCTGTTAAAATGTATTTTCAAACCAAGGGGATGTTTCCTACACATTTGTTTATTTGTTAAGATATAAATATAAAATGTCTCAAACATGTCTTAGAAGTGATACTGATACACTTTCTATCTTCTTCCTTTTTAAAACCAACTTCCTTTTTAGAATTTTTTTTCCAAAGTATACATACTTAAAACAAGTCCACCTTAGAAAACCTTAGACTTTTTAATTTGAAGAAATAAAAGGAGTATCACTTTGCAACATCAACATCAAAACTTGGCTTTTATACACAGCTCAGCACATTCTACACATAAATAAGGGGTCAGACTGGTCTACATCACAAGAGGGTATTTCACAGACTCACAGATTCATAGGATTTTAGAAACGGAAGGGACCATAAAGATAACATCACGGAACTTAAATTTTAAACACAAGGACACTAAAGACAAATAGCTTGAAGTGAATTATCTAAGATCACTTAGCTAGGGTCTAACAGTCCTTCCTTCAATTAAAAGCCCAGTCTCTGGATTTATAAATGAAACGGACAGAAAGAAGAAAAGTGTAGTAGTATTGTCTGACAAGGGTTCGTTCTCAGGTCACAATAATAATCACTAATATTAGTTTCCCCTCCTTCTCATTTTCCGTACCTAAATGAAATGCTACACATACAAGCCTTTTACTTGTGTGAACAGTTTTGCTGCTGACAATTTAAAACAAGTTAGGTTCCAATATCCTACCCACAACTTAAGAAAGTTGAATTTTAGGTCAACTTCCAAAAAACCAATAATTTCTATGAAATTATTTGAAAAACAGGACAATGGCTGTAACTTTAGCCAGTTAATTTCTTTTTAATTTTTTTAATCTGAAATACTTTAACTCAAAAGTTAATAATTTAGACTTTAAAATAAAAGATCAGTGGCAGCTCTAGTATTTCATTAATTTTTAAAAATGTCAGAATGAGCAACAATCTCAATTACCCTCAGTTTTCTCAGCGATAAAATGCTGCACTGCCAATTTCACAGATGTGAAATAAGCATTAAATTAGATGATATACAAGAAGACACTTTATATTATAAAGAACTGTACTGAAACAATGATATCATTTATATGAATTGCAAAACTAGGTCAAACTGAACTGTTTTGTTTAGAGATTCACACAAAAGTCAACCAAGGAAACTATTAGAATAAAAGTCAGGAGAGTGGCTGCCTTTAGGACTGAGAGCAGGGATTTGCAACTAGGAAGAGTTGCTTGCAGACATTTGAAACGCTGGCAATGTTCTCTCCCGTGACCCAGGTGGTGGTTACAGTTATATACCTCTAAAATTGTTAAACAATTAGCACATTTACACTATATGTAATTCTATATATTTTTAAATGGTAAAATTTTAAGTGAAATATATGTAAAACAAGCAAACAGTAACAATTAGCAGTTGATCATAATGAGTGGTGAAGTTCAGGGATGAACTGCAAAACAGAATCTTGTAAAACTGAACATCCTTGCTGGAGACTCTGAAGAACATGGCAAAATTTTTGAGGGGAGAGGGGCATTGGGGTCTGAAGCAGATAACAACGGTTTCTCCCAGAAATGCAAAAATTACTCATCAATGACCAAATTGGAATTATCAACTCTTATTCATAGTGGCAGCAGCACTAAATTCAGCACAACCAGGTTAAAATGGTACTTTGATGATGACTTGTGGTACAAGATCCATTTTTTAAAACTGAATTCATTTGAAGAAGAGTTTCAGACTATGCATTTATGGCAGATGTACTTTTCTGTGGTATTACTTAATCAGAGTCCAAATAAACTATTCTTCCCTGGACTCAATTTCAAAACGCGCAGTTGTATATGCACACATGGCTCATGCCATTGTTGAATTGTGCAGGATAATTTTTTACTTATCCTTCAAATGACTGACTACAGATTAGTCTTTCCTATAGTTCCATCTAAAGGCAAAAATCACACAATACATACTCTTTTTTACTCTGGCTTATTTTGCTCAACATGTTTTTGAAATTCATCCATTGCCTGTATAAGTAGTTAACTACTTCTTGTTGTTGAATAAAATTCCATCATAGGGATATCCTACAATTTGTTCATCCATTTGGATATTACTGTTATTCTAGTTTTATGGCCGTTAAGAATAAAGCTGCTATGATTAAGTGTATACAGGCCTTTGAGTGGACAAAAGTTTTCATTTCTCCTGAGTAAATGTCTAGGAATGGAACTGCTGGATCAAATAATAAGTACATTTTTAACTTTATAAGAAACTGTCCACCAGTTTTCCAAATCATTTGCCGTTTTTCATTCCTTTGAGCAATGTATGAGAGTTCCAGTTGCTCCACAAACTTTCAACACTGTACTGTCAGTCTTTTTAATTTTAGTCATTTTAGTGGGTATGACAAATTTTCTCATTGTGGTTTTAATTTGCACTTTCTTGATAACTAATGATATTAAATCTTTCATGTGCTTTTGGTCATTCACATATTTTCTAACTATTCTTCTTTTGTTAAGTGGATGTTCAAATCTTTTGCCCATTTTTTAATTAAGTTGTCTTACTGGGTTGTGTTCTTTACATATTCTAGACCAACTCCTTTGTCTGATATATGGACTATGAATGTTTTAGCTCAGGTTTTCCTTTGCCTTTCCTAACGGTATCTTTCAAAGAGCTTAAGTTTTTAATTTTGATGAACCAAATTTATCAATTTATCTTTTTTTTAATGATTTGTGCTTTTTGTGTCCTAAGAAATTTTAGACTATCCTAAAGTTGCAAAGATTTTCTCCCATTTTAGTTTTTATTCTTAGGTTTATTATCCATTTTGAATTAATTTTTTGGAGGTATAGAGGTCAAGATTTATTTTTTCCATATGGATATCCAGTTGTTCCTAGCATCATTTATTTAAGACTAAGACTCCTTTTCCCATTGGATTGATGTGGCACATTTGTTGAAAATCAACTGAGTATGTAAGTTTGGGTCTCTTTCTGAGCTGTTTATTATGTTACATTGGTTTATTTGTTGATCTTTATGCCAGTATCATAGTGTCCTGATTGCTGTAGCTTTATAGTAAGACTTGAAGACAGCGATAACTCTTCTAACTCTAATCTTTTGTAAAACTGTTTTGAATATTCTAGGTCCTTTCCATTTCCATATACATTTTTAAATCAGCTTGTCAATTTCTACCGGGGGGAAAAAAAAAAGCCTCCTGGGACTACGATTTGAGATTGCTTTTAACTAGCAATCATTGGGAGAGAACTGCTTTTTAAAAATATTGCGTGTTCTAATCTAGGAACACAGCATATGTAGATTTCAGTGTATAGGATTTTCAAATATTTTGAAATATAACTTTGTTTTTTCACTTTGTTTATAGATTTCTTATGGAAGTTTTAAAGTCTTATGTAGTATGAAATCCCAATATATCCCAAAGTAATTTGGGCAGAGAACACAAATGTATTTGCAGGTCCCCCCTGAGGACTGGGATAAAATGCAGAAATGTTGGACTTCCCCAACTAGGTTATTACTTATATTCTCACAAACATTGAGGACTAGCAATTTAGTAGACCAAGCCCTCAATCTTGGGGTTTGCCCTTAGGAAGCTTGTTAATGCAAAGGAGAGGTTAAGCCTACTTATAACTGTGCATTAGAGTCACCCCCAGAGAACCTCTTTGTTGCTCAGATGTGCCCCCCCCCCCACCCTACCCCAAGTCCATGTGGCAGGTAAACTCACTGCCCTCCCCACTACATGGGACATGACCCCCAGGGATGAGCCTGGACCCTGCATCATGGGATTGAGAAAATCTTCTTGACTAAAAGAGGGAAGCGAAATGAAACAAAATAAGTTTCAGTGGCTGAGAGATTTCAAATGGAGTCAAGAGGTCACTGTGGAGGGCATTCTTATGCATTAAATAGATATCCCTTTTTAGTTTTTAGTGTATTGGAATAACTAGAAGGAAATACCTGAAACTGTGGAACTGCAACCTAGTAGCCTTGATTCTTGAAGATGACTGTGTTACTATATAGCTTATAGGTGTGTTTGTGAAAACCTTGTGGCTCACACTCCCTTTACCCAGTGTATGAACAGATGACATACACTGATGGGGACAAAAATTAAATTTAAAATGGGGGGAGAGGGGATGGAATGCTTTGGGTCTTCTTTTTTTTACTTCTATTCTTTTTTTTTTTTCTTTGGAGTAACGAAAATATTCAAAAACTGTGGTGATGAATGCAAAACTATATGATGGTACTATGAGCAGCTGATTGTATACTGTGGATGACTGTATGGTATATGACTATATTTCAATAAAACTGAATTTTAAAAATAATAAAACAAAATAAAAAAGTCTTATGTAGTCAAATGTCACTTTTCATCACAGATTTTTGGGTTTTTTTCTTACTTAAGAAGGCCTTCCTTATCCCAGGACTATAAATCTTTCATCCTATTATAATTTTGTTTAGGTTTACTTCTAAAAATCTATTTGGACATTAACACTGTCTAACGTGTAGTTAAATAACATTTCACAATCTATTCAGGCTTTGTCTTTCTACCTCTTCTCTCTCAATTAAAACACAAGTACTTAATACCAAACATATACCAATCATTATTATAGGGGATTTAAGAGAGAATAGCATGTTGACTCAAACCTGAAAGAACATGCAATATAAACAAAGACAAAAGTGATATACATTAAAACTATGCTCCCATTCTCTACTACCAGAATTTCTTCTCTCTCTTGTGTGGGAATGACTGCCATGTTTATCTTTACATCTCTTTAATAATCTTCCCCCTTTCCTCTCCTCCTGAGCTATCTTCTTTCTCCTTCTCAGTTTCTCTCTCTCCCCCTTTTTCTTTCTCCCTTTTCCATCTCTTTATTCACTCCCCCATACCATTCTCTAGTCAACTTGAGTTAAAAATAATGATTGTTTAGCACACAGTAGGGTCTGAATGTATTAGTTGATGGGATTGAAAACTCTATTAACACCCTGAACTTCTCTTCTGAATCTATTTAGACATTTATACTCAGCTGCTACTGAACATTTTATGTGGTCATCCTCGTTACCTCAAAGGCAATATTTGCAAAACTGAAGTCACTGTCTTTTTCCCCATATCTGTTTCTCTATGATTACCTTTCTTGCTTGATGGCATCACCACCATACATTTACAAATATTCAAATCCTATGAACAAAACCATACTATAAATTGCATTCTTACATTAAACAAATCTTTACCGTTAATTAACATAATACAAGCACAAAGATTTTCTTTTTAAATCAATGAATGCTAAAATGACAAATCCCTGATCCACCCCTCTCTGTTAACTTCCTAACCTCTTTTTCTACAATTCATTTTCCTTGCATAATTGAGATTTTATTAGTTGTTTTAAAAATCCACATACAGCAGGGGCCCCATGAGAAGCTGGGGGGGAAATGTGGAAGTGTTGGACTTCCTCACCTGGATTATTTATGATGTTCTCACAAACCTTGAGGACTGGCGGTTTGAAGTGCCTAGCCCTCTATCATGGGACTTGCCCTTATGACGCTCATTACTGCAAAGGAGAGGCTAAACCTGCTGATAACTGTGCCTAAGAGTCTCCCCGAGTACCTCTCTGTTGCTCAGATGTGGCCCTTTCTCTCTCTCTCTAGCTAAGCCAACTCGGCAGATGAACTCACTGCCCACCCCCCAACATGGAATCTGACTTCCAGGGGTGTAAATCTCCCTGGCAACTCAGAATATGACTCCCAGGGATGAATCTGGACCCAATATGGTGGGATTGAGAACATCTTCTTGAACAAAAGGGGGATGCGAAATGAAATGAAATAAAGTTTCAGTGGCTGAGAGATTTCAAATGGAGTCTAAAGGTCACTCTGGTGGACATTCTTATGCACTAAATAGATAACACTTTTCAGGTTTTAATGTACTGGAATACCTAGAAGTAAATACCTGAAACTATCAAACTCCAACCCAGAAGCCTGGACTCCTGAAGACGACTGCATAACGATGTAGTTACAAGGGGTGACAATGTGATTGTGAAAGCCTTGTGGATCACACTCCCTTTATCTAGTGTACAGATGGATGAGTAGAAAAATGGGGACAAAAAACTAAATGAAAAATAGGGTGGGATGGGGGAATGATTTGGGTGTTCTTTTTTACTTTAACTATTTATTCTTATTCTGACTCCTTCTGATGTAAAGAAAATGTTCAAAAATAGACTGGGGTGATGAATGCATAACTATATGATGGTACTGTGAACAGGTGATTGTACACCATGGATGATTGTACAGTATGTGAATATACTTCAATAAAACTGAATTTAATTTAAAAAAATCTATATACAGACATTATGAACTTTTACACAATTCTTAATATATATACTGATTTAAATATATATACTGATATATATACTGATTTTATACTGATTTTACACAATTCTTAATATATATACTGATTTTACACAATTCTTAATATATATACTGAAAACCTAGTTGTAATTTTTCCTAAACAGTTATTAAAGTGACTTTCCAGCTTAAAATCTGTTTCTTCTTTTGGAAACAAATGTAACAACCTTGTGGGTTTAGCTGACAACCTTGCAGGTCTCTACTTAGAATTTTCCTTCACACCCCTTTGGCTGAACTGACCTTCCTCCTGGGCACGGTGGCAGTGGAGGTGGCCTTCAGGAAGCTGGGCTGGCCTGGCAGCTGCAGTTCCTCCTGCTGCCTGAGCTGCTGGGACCTGTGAGGGGGTGAAGAGGGACTGCATAGAACAAAAGGGGAGACCGCCCTCTACTCCTCCAATTCAACCTTTCATAATTATAGATACAATTTTTAGGCAATATAAACTGAGTTCCTGTTAAAGTAGATTCAATCAATATGTATGTTCATGTTTATGATATTATGACTGTCATTACTGAAACAAGTAGCCTATTAGGATTACCTATACTTTCTTGAATACTCGTTTTCCCTCAACTCAATAACTGCTGAGCTTTTTATTTGTTTAGTTTTTCCATGTAT
Source organism: Choloepus didactylus (assembly GCF_015220235.1). Classification (NCBI taxonomy): domain Eukaryota; kingdom Metazoa; phylum Chordata; class Mammalia; order Pilosa; family Megalonychidae; genus Choloepus; species Choloepus didactylus. The sequence continues at coordinate 72,564,403 of NC_051319.1, read as the reverse complement.
CATATCAGATCTTTAAAATACTGTATCTTCCAAATACCCAAACACATATGTAAATGTATCTACCCTCTTCTTTCAATCTGGACTAGCTCTTCTCCAGACACGCTCCCTTGTTCCTAGGTTGGATGCCCAGGTACTGAGAATAATATCTCCCTCTTTTTTCACCCCCCTCAGCATATTCTGTGAAATAACATACTCCAGTAGCTTCCAAAGAAAGAGTACATGGAAGGAAAATGTTTCCATTCCTTGCATTTGACATTTGATAGACCATTTGGCTAAATATAAAATATCAAGTTAAAAATCTCTCCTTCAAAGGAGAGGTTCAAAGATGGCGGCATAGAGAGAAGCTGAAGCTAAGTAGTCCCCCTGAACAACTAAAAAAAACCAGAAACAACTAGTAAATAACCCAGAATAACTGCTGGGGGAGAGACGTGCGGTCGACTCATCATACACCAACCTGAATTGGGAGGAATGCCTGAGATCACAGAATAAAATCTGTAAGTAAGAACTGCGGATCCAAATCGGGAGACCCCCTCCCCCACAGCACGAGCTACAAAGCCTCATGGTGCAAGAAAGAAGCTTTCTCCCAGTGAACGAATATAGCTCAGCTGAGCTCCAACTGGGGTTTTAATAAGCAAGTGTGATCTCACTACAAGGTACGAATCCACAAAAAGTAGACAGAGGCTTTGGGTGACAACTGACCTTGGAGAGCCGGAGGGTTGCCTTGGACTAGCTCTGTTCCTTTTTCGACTCTGGAGAAAGCCTCGGCCATTTTCAGCTCCCAGTTCTGTGACCCAGACAGGGGTGTGGCACAGGCAGACAGAGACCACTGAAATGCTAATGACCTCCCCCTAAGGCGTCTATCTTCTCTAAGAGGAAAGGGCTGGGGCCCAGCTCTACTACCTGCCTTTCATTCAGAATTTACACCAGTCAAGAATTATAGGCTAATCTTTGCATCAGGCAGAGAACACCCCTGCAGGGCCCGGCAGCCCGGGGCTTCCCTTGAGGGACGACATGCAACAGTGACGTAGCACAGCCTTCCCTCAGCAGAGGTCCTGGAAGATCACAGCTGAGAACGGGGGCCCGCTTGGAAAACCAAGGGACGCTACGTCAATGCCGGTGGTTCATTGGGCAGCGACAGAGAAAATCTGGGACAAAACTGAAATGAAGGCTTAGACTCTTGCAACAGCCTTGAATCTCCGGGAACACCTGGGAGGTTTGAATAATAAAGCAGCCCTGCCTCCCTGACCACCCAGACACACGTGCCACGTTCAGGGCGGACAGCTCCAACAACAAACCCAAACTGAGTCCACCAACTGAACCCCACAAAAATCATTTCCCCACACACCACAGAGACAGAGTTGGGGAGAACTGATTTGAGGGGTATAGGTGACTAACAGACGCCATCTGCTAGTTAGTTGGAGAATGGGTACACCACTAACTTGTAATTCTGAAAAACTAGATCGGTATTTTTTTTTTTTTTTACAACTTGAAAGAACTCTATCAAGCAAAGCAAATGCCAAGAGGCCAAAAACAACAGAAAATCTTAATGCATATGATAAAACCAGACAATATGGAGAACCCAATCCCAAAAACCAAAATCAAAGTATCAGAAGACACACAGTACTTGGCACAATTAATCAAACACTCACAATCGAGGAATGAAAACATGGCACAGGATATAAAAGACATGAAGAAGACCATGGAACAGCATAAAAGGGACATAAAGAAGACCCTAGAAGAGCATAAAGAAGAAATAACAAGATTAAATAAAAAAATAGAAGATCTTATGGAAATAAAAGAAATTGTTGGCCAAATTAAAAAGACTCTGGGTACTCATAATACAAGACTACAGGAAGTTGAAAAACGACTCAGTGTCCTAGACGTCCACAGAGCAGAAAATGAAAAAACAAAAGAAAGAATGGAGAAAAAACTCAAAACGGATCTCAGGGATACAACAGATAAAATAAAACTTCCAAATTTAAGACTCATTGGTGTCCCAGAAGGGGAAGAGAAGGGTAAAGGTCTAGAAAGAGTATTCAAAGAAATTATTGGGGAAAACTTCCCAAACCTTCTACACAATATAAATACACAAAGCAAAAATGTCCAGCGAACTCCAAACAGAATAAATCGAAATAAACCCACTCCAAGACATATTCTGATCAGACTGTCAAATACTGAAGAGAAGGAGCAACTTCTGAAAGCAGCAAGAGAAAAGAAATTCACTACGTGTAAAGGAAACAACATAAGACTAAGTTGTGACTACTCAGTGGCCATCATGGAGGTGAAAAGGCAGTGGCATGACATATTTAAAACTCTGAGAGAGAAAAATTTCCAACCAAGAATACTTTATCCAGCAAAACTCTCCTTCAAATTAGAGGGAGAGGAGGCAGGGCAAGATGCCGGATTGGTGAGGTGTATGTTTTAGTTACTCCTCCAGGAAAGTAGGTAGAAAGCCAGGAAGTGCTTGGACTGGACACCACAGAGCAATCTGACTTTGGGCATACTTCATACAACACTCATGAACACATCAAACTGATGAGATCAGCGAAATCTGTAAGTTTTTGCGGCCAGGGGACCCATGACCCACCCTGCCAGGCTCAGTCCCGTGGAAGGACGGGCAGTCAGCGCTGGGAAGAAGGGAGAACTGCTGTGGCAGCTCCAATTGGAAACTCATTCTACTGATCCAAACACCAACCACGGATAAACTGAGACCAGACACCAGAGAATCTGAGAGCAGCCAGCCCAGCAGAGAGGAGACAGGCATAGCAAAAAACAGCAAGAAAAACTCCATAATAAAAGCGGAGGATTTTTGGAGTTCTGGTGAACATAGAAAGGGGAAGGGCAGAGCTCAGGCCGTGACGCTCATATGCAAATCCCGAAGAAAAACTGATCTCTCCGCCCCCTGGATCTTTCCTTAATGGCCCTAATTGCATTGTCTCTTAGCATTTCAATAACCCATTAGATCTGCAAGGAGGGCTTTTTTTTTTTTTCTTTTGTATCTTTTTCTTTTCTGTTTCTAAAACAATTACTCTAAGAAGCCCAATACAGAAAGCCTCAAAGACTTGCAATTTGGGCAGCTCAAGGCAAGAGCAGAAATAAGAGAGCTCTGAGACAAAAAGTAATAATCCAGTGGCTGAGAAAATTCACTAAACACCACAACTTCCCAAGAAAAGCGGGGTGTCCGCTCACAGCCATCATCTTGGTGGACAAGAAACACTCCTGCCTATCGCCAGCCCCATAGCGAGAGGTGCCCCAGACAAACCAGTGTGACGGAAGTGCTTCAAATAACATGCACACACCACAAAACTGGGCATGGACATTAGCCTTCCCTGTACCCTCAGCTGGTTGTCCCAGAGTTGAGAAGGTGGAGCAGTGTGAATTAACAAAACCCCATTCAGCCATCATTTCAGTAGACTGGGAGCCTCTCTACACAGCCCAGCAGCCCAGAACCGCCCTGGGGGGACGGCACTCACCTGTGACATAGCACAGTCATCCCTCAATAAGAGGACCAGGGGGTGCACAGACTGGAAGAGGGACCCACTCCCAAGTCTCAGGAGCCATATGCCAATACCAAGGACTTGTGCGTCAGTGGCAGAGAAAAAATGTAGCAGGACTGAAGGATGAGACTATTGCAGCAGCTTTAAAACTCCAAGAACACCAGGGAGATTTGATTGTTAGAGCCACCCCTCGTCCCTGACAGCCCAGACACACGCTCCATAAACAGGGTGGGCAACACAAACTACACATGCAAGCTTGGTACACCAATTGGACCCCACAAGACTCACTCCCCCACTCACTACAAAGGCTAAGCAGGGGAGAACTGGCTTGTGGAGAACAGGTGGATCTTAGACGCCACCGGCTGGTTAGTTAGAGAAAGTGTACTCCACGAAGCTGTAGATCTGATAAATTAGAGATAAGGAATTCAATTGGTCTACAAATCCTAAAAGAACCCTATCAAGTTAAGCAAATGCCAAGAGGCCAAAAACAACAGAAAATTATAAAGCATATGAAAAAACCAGACGATACGGATAACCCAAGCCCAAGCACCCAAATCAAAAGATCAGAAGACACACAGTACATAGACAACTAATCAAAGGACTGAAGATGAACAATGAGACCACAGTACAGCATAGAAAGGATATCAAGAAGACCCTAGAAGAGCATAAAGAAGACATTGCAAGACTAAATAAAAAAATAGATGATCTTATGGAAATTAAAGAAACTGTTGACCAAATTAAAAAGACTCTGGATACTCATAGTACAAGACTAGAGGAAGTTGAACAACGAATCAGTGACCTGGAAGATGACAGAATGGAAAATGAAAGCACAAAAAAAAGAATGGGGAAAAAAATCGAAAAAATAAAAACGGACCTCAGGGATATGATAGATGATATAAAACATGAGAATATAAGACTCATTGGTATTCCAGAAGGGGAAGAAAAGGGTAAACGTGTAGGAAAAGTATTCAAAGAAATTGTTGGGGAAAATTTCCCAAATCTTCTAAAACACCATCAATACACAAATCATAAATGTCCAGCGAACGCCAAATAGAATAAATCCAAATAAACCCACTCCGAAACATATTCTGATCACACTGTCAAACACGGAAGAGAAGGAGCAAGTTCTGAAAGCAGCAAGAGAAAAGCAATTCACCACATACAAAGGAAACAGCATAAGACTAAGTAGTGACTACTCAGCAGCCACCATTGAGGCGAGAAGGCAATGGCACGATATATTTAAAATTCTCAGTGAGAAAAATTTTCAACCAAGAATACTTTATCCAGCAAAGCTCTCCTTCAAATTTGAGGGAGAGATTAAATTTTTCAGACAAACAAATGCTGACAGAATTTGCTAACAAGAGACCTGCCCTACTGGAGATACTAAAGGGAGCCCTACAGACAGAGAAACAAGGAAAGGAGAGAGAGACTTGGAGAAAGGTTCAGTACTAAAGAGGTTCAGTATGGGTACATTAAAGGATATTAATAGAGACAGGGGAAAAATATATATGACAAACAAAAACCAATCGACAAGATGGCTGATTCAAGAAATGCCTTCACAGTTATAACGTTGAATGTAAATGGATTAAAATCCCCAATCAAAAGATATAGATTCGCAGAAAGGATTAAAAAAAATAAACCATCAATATGTTGCATACAAGAGACTCATCTTAGACACAGGAACACAAAGAAATTGAAAGTGAAAGGACGGAAAAAAATATTTCATGCAAGCTACAGCCAAAGGAAAGCAGGCTTAGCAATATTAATCTCAGATAAAATAGACTTTAAATGTAGGGATGTTTTGAGAGACAAAGAAGGCCACTACATACTAATAAAAGGGGCAATTCAACAAGAAATAACAATCACAAATGTTTATGCACCCAATCAAGGTGCCACTAAATACATGAGAGAAACACTGGCAAAACTAAAGGAAGCAACTGATGTTTCCACAATAATTGTGAGAGACTTCAACACATCACTCTCTCCTTAGATAGATCAACAAGACAGAAGACCAATAAGGAAGTTGAAAACCTAAACAATCTGATAAATGAATTAGATTTAACAGACATATATAGAACATTACATCCCAAATCACCAGGATACACATACTTCTCTAGTGCTCAGGGACTTTCTCCAGAATAGATCACATGCTGGGACATAAAACAAGCTCAATAAATTTAAAAAGATTGAAATTATTCAAAGCACATTCTATGACCACAATGGAATACAATTAGATGTCAATAACCATCAGGGACTTAGAAAATTCACAAATACCTGGAGGTTAAACAACACACTCCTAAACAATCAGTGGGTTAAAGAAGAAATAGCAAGAGAAATTGCTAAATATATAGAGATGAATGAAAATGAGAACACAACATACCAAAACTTATGGGATGCAGCAAAAGCAGTGCTAAGGGGGAAATTTATAGCACTAAACACATATATTAAAAAGGAAGAAAGAGCCAAAATCAAAGAACTAATGGATCAACTGAAGAAGCTAGAAAATGAACAGCAAACCAATCCTAAACCAAGTAGAAGAAAAGAAATAACAAGGATTAAAGCAGAAATAAATGACATAGAGAACAAAAAAACAATAGAGAGGATAAATAACACCAAAAGTTGATTGAGAAGATCATCAAGATTGACAAGCCCCTAGCTAGACTGACAAAACCAAAAAGAGAGAAGACCCATATAAACAAAACAATGAATGAGAAAGGTGACATAACTGCAGATCCCGAAGAAATTTAAAAAATTATAAGAGGATACTATGAACAACTGTATGGCAACAAACTGGATAATGTAGAGGAAATGGACAATTTCTGGAAACATATGAACAACCTAGACTGACCAAAGAAGAAACAGAAGACCTCAACCAACCCATCACAAGCAAAGAGATCCAAACAGTCATCAAAAAGCTTCCAACAAATAAATGCCCAGGGCCAGATGGCTTCACAGGGGAATTCTACCAAACTTTCCAAAAAGAACTGACACCAATCTTACTCAAACTCTTTCAAAACATTGAAGAAAATGGAACACTGCCTAACTCATTTTATGAAGCTAACATCAATCTAATACCAAAACCAAAGATGCTACAAAAAAGGAAAACTACCGGCCAATCTACCTAATGAATACAGATGCAAAAATCCTCAACAAAATACTTGCAAATCGAATCCAAAGACACATTAAAAAAATCATACACCATGACCAAGTGGGGTTTATTCCAGGCATGCAAGGATGGTTCAACATAAGAAAATCAATCAATGTATAACAACACATTAACAATTTGAAAGGGAAAAATCAAATGATCATCTCAATAGATGCTGAAAACGCATCTGACAAAATCCAACATCCGTTTTTGATAAAAACACTTCAAAAGGTAGGAATTGAAGGAAACTTCCTCAATATGTTAAAGAACATATATGAAAAACCCACAGCCAGCATAGTACTCAATGGTGAGACTGAAAACCTTCCCTCTAAGATCAGGAACAAGACAAAGATGCCCGCTATCACCGTTATTCAACATTGTGCTGGAAGTGCTAGCCAGGGAAATCCAACCAGACAAAGAAATAAAAGGCATCCGAAGTAGAAAAGAAGAAGTAAAACTGTCATTGCTTGCAGATGATATGATCTTATATCTGGAAAACCCTGAGAAATCGACGATACAGCTACTAGAGCTAATAAACAAATTTAGCAAAGTAGCGGGATACAAGATTAATGCACATAAGTCAGTAATGTTTCTATATGCTAGAAGTGAACAAACTGAAGGGACACTCAAGAAAAAGATACCATTTTCAATAGCAACTAAAAAAATCAAGTACCTAGGAATAAACTTAACCAAAGATGTAAAAGACCTATACAAAGAAAACTACATAACTCTACTAAAAGAAATACAAGGGGACCTTAAAAGATGGAAAAATATTCCACGTTCATGGATAGGAAGGCTAAATGTCATTAAGATGTCAATTCTACCCAAACTCATCTACAGATTCAATGCAATCCCAATCAAAATTCCAACAACCTACTTTGCAGACTTGGAAAAGCTAGTTATCAAATTTATTTGGAAAGGGAAGATGCCTCAAATTGCTAAAGACACTCTAAAAAAGAAAAACGAAGTGGGAGGACTTACACTCCCTGACGTTGAAGCTTATTATAAAGCCACAGTTGTCAAAACAGCACGGTACTGGCACAAAGACAGACATACAGATCAACGGAATCGAATTGAGAATTTGGAGATAGACCCCCAGATCTATGGCTGACTGATCTTTGATAACGCCCCCAAAGTCACTGAACTGGGTCATAATGGCCTTTTCAACAAATGGGGCTGGGAGAGTTGGATATTCATATCCAAAAGAATGAAAGAGGACCCCTACCTCACACGCTACACAAAAATTAACTCAAAACGGATTAAAGATCTCAATATAAAAGAAAGTACCATAAAACTAGAAGATAATGTAGGAAAACATCTTCAAGACCTTGTATTAGGGGGACACTTCCTAGACTTCACACCCAAAGCACAAGCAACAAAAGAAAAAATAGACAAATGGGAACTCCTCAAGCTTAGAAGTTTCTGTACCTCAAAGGAATTTGTCAAAAAGGTAAAGAGGCAGCCAACTCAATGGGAAAACATTTTTGGAAACCATGTATCCGACAAAAGACTGATATCTTGCATATATAAAGAAATCCTACAACTCAATGACAGTAGTTCAGACAGCCCAATTATAAAATGGGCAAAAGATATGAAAAGACAGTTCTCTGAAGAGGAAATACAAATGGCCAAGAAACACATGAAAAAATGTTCAGCTTCACTAGCTATTACAGAGATGCAAATTAAGACCACAATGAGATACCATCTCACACCGATTAGAATGGCCGCCATTAAACAAACAGGAAACTACAAATGCTGGAGGGGATGTGGAGAAATTGGAACTCTTATTCATTGTTGGTGGGACTGTATAATGGTTCAGCCACTCTGGAAGTCAGTCTGGCAGTTCCTTAGAAAACTAGATATAGAGTTACCCTTTGATCCAGCGATTGCACTTTTCGGTATATACCCGGAAGGTCGGAAAGCACTGACAGGAACAGATATCTGCAAGCCAGTGTTCATAGCAGCATGATTCACAATTGCCAAGAGATGGAAACAACCCAAATGTCCTTCAACAGATGAGTGGATAAATAAAATGTGGTACATACACATGATGGAATACTACACGGCAATAAGAAGGAACGATGTCGTGAAACATGACAACATGGATGAACCTTGAAGACATAATGCTGAGCGAAATAAGCCAGGCACAAAAAGACAAATATTATATGCTACCACTAATGTGAACTTCGAGAAATGTAAAACAAATGATTTATAATGTAGAATGTAGGGGAACTAGCGATAGACAGCACTTAGGAAGGGGGAACAATAATGCAAGAAGAACAGATAAGCTATCATGGGTAAATTTAACGTTCTGGGAATGCCCAGGAATGACTATGGTCTGTTAATTTCTGGTGGGTATAGTAGAAACAAGTTCACGGAAATGTTGCTATATCATGTAACTTTCTTGGGGTAGAGTAGGAACATGTTGGAAGTAAAACAGTTATCTTAGGTTAGCTGTCTTTTTCTTACTCCCTTGTTATGGTCTCCTTGAAATGTTCTTTTATTGTATGGTTTTTTTTCTTAATTATTTTTTTTTCAATTTTTTTATTTTTCATACAGTTGATGTTAAAAAAGAAAAAAAAAAAAGCTAAAAAAAAAACAGGGAAAAAAATATGTAGAGCACCCTTGAGGAGCCTGTGGAGAATGCAGGGGTATTGGCCTACCCCACCTCGATGGTTGATAACATGACAACAGACATAGAAGACTGGTGGTTCGATGGGTTGAGCCCTCTACCACAGGATTACCCTTGGGAAGACTGTTGCTGCAAAGGAGAGGCTAGGCCTCCCTATAATTGTGCCTAAGAGCCTCCTCCTGAATGCCTCTTTGTTGCTCAGATGTGGCCCTCTCTCTCTAGCTAAGCCAAGTTGAAAGGTGAAATCACTGCCCTCCCTTCTACGTGGGATCAGACACCCAAGGGAGTGAATGTCCCTGGCAACGTGGAATATGACTCCCGGGGAGGAATGTAGACCTGGCATCATGGGATGGAGAACATCTTCTTGACCAAAAGGGGGATGTGAAAGGAAATGCAATAAGCTTCAGTGGCAGAGAGATTCCAAAAGGAGCCGAGAGGTCACTCTGCTGGGCACTCTTACACACAATGTAGACAACCCTTTTTAGGTTCTAAAGAATTTGGGTAACTGGTGGTGGATACTTGAAACTATCAAAATACAACCCAGAACCCATGAATCTCGAAGATAATTGTATAAAAATGTAGCTTATGAGGGGTGACAATGGGATTGGGAAAGCCATAAGGACCACACTCCACTTTGTCTAGTTTATGGATGGATGAGTAGAAAAACAGGGGAAGGAAACAAACAAACAAATAGACAAAGGTACCCAGTGTTCTTTTTTACTTCAATTGCTCTTTTTCACTTTAATTATTACTCTTGTTATTTTTGCGTGAGTGCCAATGAAGGTGTCAGGGATTGATTTAGGTGATGAATGGACAACTATGTAATGGTACTGTGAACAATCGAATGTACGATTTGTTTTGTATGACTGCGTGGTATGTGAATATATCTCAATAAAATGAAGAGTTTAAAAAAAAAATTTGAGAGAGAGCTTAAATTTTTCACAGACGAACAAATGCTGAGAGACTCTGCCAGTAAAAGACCTGCCCTACTTCAGATACTAAAGGGAGCCCTACTGACAGAGAAACACAGGAAGGAAAAACATATGTAGAGAATTTTAACAGATATATACAGAACCTTACATCCCAAATCACCAGGATACTCATATTTCTCTAGTGATCATGGATCCTTCTCCAGCATGGACCATATGCTGAGACATAAAACAAGTCTCAATTAATTAAAAAAAAAACAAAAACAATCGAACATATTCAAAGCACAATCTCTGACCACAAAGGAATACAAAATAGAAGTGAACAATTTTTGAATTGTAACTTCACTATTTACTTCCTACATGATATAAAATACACAAACTATAATGACAAATCAGTGGTTTTGAACTCAATGTAAAATATGTAATTTTTGAAAGAACTATATAAAGGTGGGGGAATGGAGGAGTATAGGTACATAGTTTATGTGTCCTACTGAAATTAAGTTGTATCAAAGAAAAGATTGTTATGGATTTAAGAGTTTAATTTTAAGCCCCACAGTAAACAGAGAGAAATTATCAGAGAATATGACCATAGAGATGAAAAGTGGAGTATGGGTTAAGAGAAATGGGGGAACGGGCAATGGGGAGTTAAGAAATGAGTGTAGGGTTGCTGTTTGAGATGAAGGGAAATTTCCAGTAATATGCATGGTGGGAAGGTGATAGCATTATAACATTCTAAATGTGATTAATCCCACTAATGGAATGCTAGGGAGGGGGTACAATGAGAAGATTTAGGCTGTATATATTTTTCCACAATTGAGGAAAAAAAAAAAAAACAATCTAAATAGATGACAATTGAATGCCAAGGATGACCCTGGGTGGGATCAAACGGACACAGTTGAAACATAAGGAAAAGGAAATATAGAATGTAAGCTTTGTATCATTGTTGAATCTCTTGTGCTTCTTAGCTGCACTTAATGGGATTGCATAAAAGAATGTTCTTGCTCACAGGAATTGTATATGTGAATTATAGTGTTTGTTCAAGGATGTGTGCAGCTAGTGCTCATATGTTCAGAAGACAGAGCAATAGATGATGGATGATAGGCAGAGAGGGAGAGAGGAAGGGAGGGAGGAAGGGAGGGAAAGAAATAGCGGTGTGACAACATGTTAAAGTTAGTGGATCAGGGTATCTGGGCAGGGGTCAGGGAATGCTGGAGTTCTGTGTATGGGTTTGTATTGTTTTTGCAACTGTTCCTATAACTTTGAATTTATTTCAAAACAAAATGTAAAAAAAAAAAAAAAAAATCTCTCCTGCAGAATTTTAAAGACATCGTTTACTGCCTGCTACTTTCCAAGGTTGCTGCTAAGAAACTGTTGACATTCCAGTTTCTTTCCTTTATATGTGACCTATTTCCCTGACTTCTCTGGAAGGTTCAAAGGTCTTCTATTTACCCCTGGAATCCTCAAATTCCAGAAAGATACGACTTGGTGTACTTCTTTTTTATTTATTGTGCTGGGTATTGTATGAGTCCTTTCAAACTGGAGAATACTGAAATAGATATCCTTCACCCAGATGTATTAACTGTTAACAGAACGTCTCTACTTTGCCCTTATTCTTAAGTGACAGTTTAGATACAGAAGTATAGAATTCTTGGTTGACAGTGCTTTTTCTTCAGTCTTTTTTTGTAGATGTTATACTATTATTGCTGATGAGAAGTCAGCTGCTTTCACCCTGGCTGCTAATCCTTTGAAAATAAACTTATTTTTTCTACATAGACGCTTTGAAGATCCTCCCTTTGCATTTTGTTCTAAATGCTTAGAATCTTTAGTTTCCGATTTATTGTTATTTATTTAAGACTCTTCACCCATTTCTACTCTGCTATTTAACCCAACTGTTGACCTTTTCCTCCAACTAAAGACTTTTATTTCAAAGATCACATATGTCATTTTAACAAGTTCTATCTGGTTTTAATTCAAACTTATCTATTCCAGGATAATAGCCTTTCACTTAGAGTTTTTAAATAGACATATTTTAAATTAATTGCTGATTTTTCCGTTAAATTCATTCCTGGTGTTCCAATTACTGGTTTTATTTTGTCTACTGCCTCTCCCTCATGCTGGACAGTTTCTGGAATTATTGTATTATTAATTCATCTTGAGTAGAGCGTTGTTTTTTCTGTGAAAGTCCAGTGCTCCCTGGTTGAAAAAGCATGCCTAAATAGCAGTTTGCATTTGCTCCTGTTTATATATCACAAGGTGAAGCTCACAAGCTCAAACAGAGGTTTTAGGGTAATTCCTTGTCTTGGGATTCTCATAACACATGGATAGTACAAATTTATACTGGAAATCGGTGTGTGAGTGCAAGCCTAGAAAGGTAGTATGGTGTGTTGGTTTAGAATTTAGACTATGAAACCATACACAGCCTAATTTTGAATCCCAGATTCTCCAAACTACTAGCTGTATGATCTTGATCAATTTAATCTTTGTATGCTTTAGTTTGCTGTTCTATAAAATGGAGGTTATAATAGCATCTAACCTCATAAGTTTGTGTGAAGATTAAATGAGTAAATTTAAATTGCTTAGAACAGTTTCGCACACAGTAAGCATATACGTGTGTGTGTGTGTGTGTGTATATATGTATATATCTCCATATATGTAATTGTTGTTGCTACTAATGTTGTTATTATTATTGTCATTACCACTATTTTTTTTCTTCACCAACAGACCTGAGGAGAGAGACAAGCTTCTCTGATGCCTACCTAGGCAGGTAGACAGAAATTTTCTCGTCCCTTACTTGAAGGAAGTACTACTCATACAGAAATACAATAGTAAATGGACACACTTATTACTGTCCATAAGTAAAAGGGAAAGTGAGGCAGGTCAGTATTAAGATATAGTAAAAACTTACTTAAGCCAATCACTCCAAATGATGGCAATGGAATATTTGTCAAAAACAGATTTAAAAGTATATATAATTTATATGTCTATGGTATACACTAAGATTAACAATATACAGTATCTTACATTAGATATTTGAATAAATAATTATAATTTAGTTAAACTATCAGCTATTAATTATAAAAAAATCCATTTAAATAATGAGGTGCATTTACTCAGGCTTAGTAGAGAAGGCTTCAGATATCAAAGTTCTAGAAAGGAATGCTTCCTTAATATCTAACTACTGCCTGAAATGTCCGCCAAGTCTGTTTTGTAAGACAAAGGGATGAGAAGAGATGATTAAAAGGTTTAAAGAATGAGAAGTTTGTGTAATTCATGCTTCTTGGCCAGGCATGGAATCCCATCTCAATCCCTCTGGGTTCTGAAAGGCAGCTGAGCACAAAGTACAGTCTTATCTAGGTATGGAACAAGGTAAGGCTTTGATATTGTTTCAGATTAATCCCTGGAGAGGAAAAAGACTGCTGTGAGTTACAGGTGATTCTTACTTACTTTGTGGCAATTGCCTTAGGACTTTGTATGTTAACTTGATATTTTCCCCCAAATAAATGAGGTATTTTCAGCTGTCATTTTATTTATTTATTTATTTTGGCTGGGAAAAACTTTATAAGACCAATTTGCTATGACAAAAGAACTAAATCATACTCTTTAAAGAGCTCTCCCATTTGTTTTAAGTTTCTCCAACCCAACAGTTGCCACAAGTGTATATCAAAATGCATTATCAAAGTGTTAACATCATAGCTGGCACATAGTAATTATACAGTAAGGGATAATTTACGTTATTGGGTCATGAAGTTTTCCCCCAATTCCAACATCAAATGGTATCGACACAGTATTTAGCAGCTGCTACAATATGATAACTAAGTTTAAATTGGTTTAAACATTCCTTGTGTAAGAGCCTAACAGTATCTAAAGAAAAGAAAAAAACTTCTCTATGAATGACATATCTAGGGATTCTCAAGTTATAGCTTATAATGATGAGCACAAAACAACAACAACAAAAAAACAGGTTATATCTAATATACACTGCATCTTATTTATCATATTTTTCCTCAACACTAATAAGTCAGACTGTTAAGGTAGTGGCAATATTTATGACAACTTTATGACCATTCATAAAGACTAACCCAAAACTACACCATTTATATACACTTTTGGAGCTCTGAGCCAAATTAACCATAAATTATTAATTATCAACAATTACTCAGGTCTGCATGTAGCCCTCCCTATAGCTAAGAATTAAGATTTTCTCAAGCATTTTAACTCTGTATGAAAATTTAAGTTTCTTAAGGTAGACACTGACGAGAAAAGGAAACTTTTAGAAGAATGAGCCCTATGTACAGTTACATGGCAGTGGCGTAGGAAATTAGGGAATTTTTCTGAAAGATTTCAACAAATATACTGCTACCAGCTTTACTGTAAATTGAAAGAATCAAATATTAAACCTCCTATTCCCCTACTTAAAAATAACATGTAATTGGACTACTGCCTGTGGTAATAAAAAGACAAAATTCAAATTTAAGATCTAGACGAAAAAAGAGCTGATCTCTCCCTAACAAAAGAGGTTAAAAAAAATCTGCAAAAGTACAGAACTGATTCCACAGGCTTAAAGAAAAAAAAATACTAGAAGAATACCATACCAGAATCCACTGGGAATTTTGAAGAGGAAATGAGAAGAAACAAAATTAAATCAAAACACGACTTCTGGTAGACCAAAATGACAGCATAAGATGCTTCAGGGTGCCGTTACCCCACAGAATCTTTGAACAAATAGAAAAAGGTGTAGAGCCATCTTCTTCAAAACTCTAGAAAACAGTTAAATGGTTATGGTAACTGATTTCAGATTGTGGAATCATAAAAACTCAATCTAAAACCCGTAAGACACCCTCATGGTGCCCTTAGCTGGCTCGCCCTTCCCCACCTTCTCCCAAGGGCAGTGTGGGGCAAGCTGTGCTCCCACTGTGGATCCCTAGCCCAGTTTCAGAGCATATGCACATACTGGAGCCATGCTAATCTATCCCATGACAAGTCTGAAAATTGAACCATGAAACTCTTCTCTAGCTTGCCCTCCCAGAATTTGCCCTGCAGGAAGAAGTAGCTTGGAGACAACTAAAGAACTGCAAGAAACTATTAGGTCAAAGTAACCTGGAGCAAAAGATTACCTGCTTTAAGTCATATAACAGAGTGTCCTGCGGAGTACCAGGGACATTCCAATTCCTGTAAATGGTGGAATTCAAAAGGCTATCAGCAAGCCCAGTCCTAGGATAGGACTCAAACTCAGAAAAGACAGAGGACCCTGCATTTCACATTCTTCTCAAGCTGATCTTCTGAAAAGAAGGCTAAACTCTGAAGAAACTCACCAGCCAATGCACAACCCTTAAGCAAAGATTATGAAAGCGCTTTTTTGTTTTTGTTAGCTCCTACTACTCAAGGAAATCTCTTGTCCTATCACTAGCTGGATACAAAGTTAAGGAACAGACACCTCAACACCTGTATCCCAGGGTTAACACTTTAAAATATTAAAATGTACAGTATGCTAGAAAAGACTGTAAAACAAAGAAACAGGAAATGATAGCCCAGTCAAAGGAACAAGATAAAAATTCAGAAGTCACTAACAAAGAAAACTAGATTTCATACATCCTGGACAAAGACTTTAAAAAAATGACCCTCAATATGCTCAATGAGATGAAAGAAAGCACAGAGAAAGAACTAAAAGATATCAAGAAAATGAGAGAAAAATAACAGATTGTCAATAAAGAAGCATACATTTTTAAAGAGAATAAAACAAACACTGGAGTTGAAGACAGTAAGTGAAACGAAAAATTCTCTAGAGGATTTGAACAGTAGTCTGGAGCTGACAGAAGAAAGAATCTATGAATGCAAAGTTAAGATAACTGAGTATGATTCAAGTCAATATAATTGAAATGACTCACGCTGAGGTGAAAAAAGAATAAAATAATTTTCAACAGTGAACATATTCTAAGGGACCCATGGGATACTATCAGTATACACATTATGGGAATCAGAAAGAGAAGAGAGAGAAAAGGGGGCAGAAGAAATACTCAAAGGAATTCTTGCAAAAAAACTTCCCAGTTTTAACAAAAGATTTAAATATGCACATTCAAGAAGCCCAATGAAACCCAAACATGATAAACTCAAAGAGAATCACATCCAGATTCACAGTAATCAAACTGCTGAAGGACAAGGACAAGGCGAGACTTCTGAAAGCTGCAAGACAAGAGCAACATGTTATCTACTAAGGTAAGTGCCAATTTCTCATCAACACATGGATGAAAGAAGGCACTAGGACAAAGTATTTAAAGTGCTAAAAGAAAATTGGCATCCAAGAATTTTATACCCAGCGAGACCATCTTTCAAAAATGAGGAAGAGATTAAGATGTTCCCAGACAGACAAAAGCTAAGGGAGTTTGTCACCACTAGACATGCCTTACAAGCAATGCTAAAGGAGTCTGTCAGACTGAAAAGAAAGGACACTAGAGAGTGGACTGAAAGAGCATAAAGAAATAAAAACTTCTGGTAAAGGTAATTATAACAGTTAATATAAATGTCAGTACTACTGAATTATATTTATGGTATGTAACCCCACGTTTTGCTTTCTACAGGTTCTAAAATGCAAATGCATAAAGAGTAATGAAAACACTATGGTCTTGGGAATACAATGTATAAAGATATAATTTGCAACAAGTGTAACAAAAAAGTGGAGGAATGGAGGGGTATAGGAACAGTGCATGTATATACAACTGGAGTTATGTTGGTATCAAATCAAATGTGATCATGGTACATTTAACATATCAAATCCTAGGACAGAGTAAAACCAAAAAGAAAATACATGAAAAATACATACAGAAGGAAGAAGGGACTCAAAATGGTACAATACAAAAAAGAAAATAAATAAGAAACTAGATATTAATGGACAAATTGACGGGCAGAAAAAGGTATACAGCTTAAAGACCAAATAACAGAATGGCAGAAAAAAGTCCTGCCTTATCAGTAACTATTTTAAATGTAAATAGATGAAATGCTCCAGTCAAAAGGCAGAGATTGGCAGAATGGATTTAAAAGCACTACTCAACTATATGATGTATAAGTGAGAGACCCACCTTAAATTCAAAGGCACAAGTAGGTTGAAAGTAAAATGATGGAAAAAATACATACTATACAAGTTGTGCCAGTTTGGATGTATTATGCCCCCCAAAACTCCACGTTCTTTGATGGAATCTTGTGGGGACAGACATATTAGTGTTGATTAGGTTAGAATCCTGTGATTGTTTCCATGGAGGTGTGACTCAATCAACTGTGGGTGAGAACTTGATTGGATAATTTCCATGGAGGTGTTACTCCACTCATTCAGGGTGGGTCTTAACTGAATCACTGGAGTCCTATAAAGGTATTCACAGACAGAAGGAGGTGTTCCAGCCAACAGAGACACTTTGAAGAACACACAGGAGCTGAGAGTGGAGCTGGAACACAACCTGGGATCAGCAGATGCCAGCCACATGCCTTCCCAGCTAACAAAGGTTTTCTGGATGTCATTGGCCTTCCTTCAGTGAAGGTATACTTGTGTCGATGCCTTTATTTGCACATTTTCATGCCTTTAGACTGTAACTTTGATGCAATCTTGTGGGGCAGACATAACAGTTGGGATTATAAATTGGAACGTTTGGATTAGGTTGTTTGCATGGAGATGCGCCCCACCCAACTGTAGATGATAACTGAAGGGATATTTCCATGGAGGTGTGGCCCCACCCATTCAGGGTGGGCCTTGATCAGTGGAGCCATATAAACGTGCTGACTCAAAGGGATGGAACTCAGTGCAGCTGTGAGTGACATTCTGAAGAGGAGCAAGCTTGCTAGAGAGGAATGTCCTGGGAGAAAGCCATTTTGAAACCAGAACTTTGGAGCAGACGCCAGCCACGTGCCTTCTCAGCTAACAGGTTTTCCGGATGCCATTTGCCATTCTCCAGTGAAGGTACCTGATTACTGATGTGTTACCTTGGACACTTTATGGCCTTAAGACTGTAACTGTATAGCCAAATAAACCCCCTTTTTATAAAAGCCAATCCATCTCTGGTGTTTTGTATTCCGCAGCATTAGCAAACTAGAACACTGGTATTTTGCATAATGGCAGCATTAGCAAACCAAAACACAAACAGTAACTAAAAGAGAGCTAGGGTAGCTAAGCTAATATCAGATAAAACAGATGTTAAGTCAAAAAACTGTTCCAAGGGACAAAGAAGGTCACCATATACTGATAAAAGGGTCAATTCAACAAGAAGACATAACAATTATAAATATATATGCAGCTAATGACAGAGCTCCAAGATAAATGAAGCAAATATTGACAAATTTAAATGGAGAAATAGATGTTTTTACTTAAATAGTAGGAGAATTCAATGCAACACTCTCAATAATGGATAGAACATCAAGACAGAAGATCTGTAAGGAAACAGAAAACTTGAATGACACTATAAACCAACTAGTCCTAACAGACATATATAGAACACTTCACCCAACAGCAGCAGGATACACATTCTTCTCTAGTACACACGGATCATTCTCTAGAAAGACTATGTGGTGATTTGGAATGTATGAAACCCAGAAAAACGTTTTCTTTAATCCATTCCTGTGGGTGTAAACTACTATAAATAGGACCTTCTGACAAGGCTACTCAGTTAAAGTGTGAGCCACCTCATTTAGGATGAGACAATACTATTACTGAAGTCCTTTATAAACTGAAGGAATACAGAGAGAGAGAGAGAGAGAGAGAGAGAGAGAGAGGGAGAAAGTCATTGAAGCAAAGAAACCCAGAAGATAAGGAAGAGACCAGCGGACAGCACGATGTGCCTTGCCATGTGGCAAAGGAGCCAAGGACTGCTGGCAGCCAGTTTTAAGGAAGAAAGCATCACCTTGATTCATGCCTTGATTTGAATATTCTTATGGCCTCAAACTGCAAGCTAATAAATTTCCATTATTTATAGCTAACCCATTTCATGGTATCTTCTTTAAGCAGCGTCAGAAACTAAAACAGACCACATTTTAGGTCCCCAAATTTGTTTCAATAAATTCAAAAACATTGAAATTATATAATGTATCTTCTCTGACCACAGTGTAATGAAGCTAGAAGTGGAAAATTCACAACTACGTGGAAATTAAACACTGCATTCTTAATCAACGGGTAAAGGAAGAAAGCACAAGGGAAATTAGGAACTACCTTTGGGAAATGAAATCAAAACACAACATATCCAAACTTTGACAGTAGGCAGCAAAGGCAAAGCTGAGACGGAAACACATAGCTCTAAACGCTTACATTAAAAAAGAAAAACATCTCCAGTCAGAAACCTAACCTCAAAACTGGAGGAAAAAGAAAAGCAAAGTAAACTCAAAGTGAGCAGAAGGAAGGAAATAACAAAAAGATCAGAGTGGAGATAAATGAAACCAAGAATAAAAAGCAACAGAATCAATGAAACCAAAAGCAGGTTTTTTGTAAAGATCAAAACAATTGACAACCTTCAGCTAGACTGAAAACAAAAAAAAGAGGACAAAAATCACTAAAATCAGAAATGAAAGGGGACATTACTACCAAACCCACAGAAAGAAAAGGGATGATAAGATACATTGAACAACTGTACACCAAAAAATTAAACAAAACTAATTAGACTTGTTCTGGAATGGACAAATTCCAGAAAAACACAAACTGTCTACACTAACTTAAAAAGAAAGAGAAGATCTCAACAGACCAATGACAGGTAAAGACACAGATCAGTGTGCTACTTTGAATATATTAAGTCCCATCAAAAGCCATATTATTTGATACAATCTTGGGGCAGATGTATTAGTGTTGATTAGATTGGAATACTTGGATTGAGTGTCTCCATGGAGATGTGACTCAATCAACTGTGAGTGAAATGTTTGATTGGAGGTGTTAACCTGCCCATTTGGGGTGGGTGTTAACTGGATCACTGGAGTCGTATAAAGGAAGTCACAGACAGAAGGACCTCAGAGCAACTAGAGTGACATTTTGGAAGAGCTGCAGCTAAGAGAGGACAAAACGCCCCAAGAGCAACATTTTGGAGAACACCATTTAGAAACACAACCTGGGAGCAAGTGGACACCAGCCACGTGCCTTCTGAGCTAACAGAGGCTTTCCGGATGTCAATGGCCATCTTTCAGCGAAGGTACTCTATTGTTGAGGCCTTACCTTGGACACTGTATGACCTTAAGACTGTAACTTTGTAACTAAATAAACCCCCTTTATAAAAGCAAATCCATTTCCTGGTATTTTCCAAATGGCAGCATTAGCAAACTGGAACAATCAGTTACCAAAAACCATCTAACAAAGAAAAGCCCAGGACCAGATAGCTTCACTGGTGAATTTTAACAAACATTCCAAGAAGAGTTAACCCCATCCTGTTCAAAGTAGTCCATAACATATAAGAGGAGGGAACACACCCTAAACTCATTCATCACCCTAATACACAAGTCCGAAAAATCTAGCAGCACATTAAAAGAATTATATACCACCATCAAGTGGGATTTATCCCAGGTATGCAAGGGTAGTTCAGCATAAGAAAATCAATTAATGTAATACACCACATTAGTAGAATGAAGGGGAAAAACACATGATCATCTCAATTGACAGAGATAAGGCATTTGACAAAATGACTTCTTGATAAAATCACAGAACACTAGGAAGAGAAGGAAACTTCCTCAAAGGTAAAAGCATATATGAAAACCCCATAGCTACCATCATACTTAACGGTGAAAGACTGAAAGCTTTCCTTCTAAGGTAAGGAAAAAGACCAGGGTTGCCCACTGTTTTTCAGACTTGTACTGAAGTTCTAGCAAGAGCAATGAGGCAAGAAAAAGAAACAAACGGCGTCTAACTGGAAAGGAAGAAGTAAAACTTTCCCTATTTGCAAATGGTATGCTCCTGTATCTAGAAAATCCTGAAAACTCCACAAGGAAACAACCAGAGTTAACAAACGAATTCAGCAAAGTGGCAGAGTACAAGATCAACATGCAGAAATCAGTAGCGTTTCTATACACTAGTAATGAAAAATACAAAGAGGAAATCAAGATGTTACTTTTAGTTAAGATGTAGCCCAAATGAATGATCTTGGGCTTAATCCTATTACTGGAAGAGTTATGAAGAGAAAATCACTTGGAGACACTAGAAGCTGGAAGCCAACAGAACCTGGACGAGAAAAAAGAGGGTACTGCCATATGCTGGGAAAGCCAAGGAACCCCAAGGATTGCCAGCATCCAGAATGATCCTGACCCCAGGAAGAAGCATGGCTTCTACCTTTGAAATCATGAACAATAAATTACTGTTGCTTAAACTAACTCACTGCATAGTATTTGTCACATCATCCTGGCAACTAAAACAGATGGTAACAAGGACAAGGCTGTAGCTACTGTTAAAGGAAAATGTTAATAATACATAAAGGTGGGATTCCAGTGTATGGTTAAAGCAATTGCCCCTTTTCCTTGCTTACAGTAAAGAAAATTTATTCTTCTATCATCTTTTACCATTCAGCCCTTAAAATGGTATTTATTTCTGTACATAGTGTTGGCAATTTATAGGCAAACATGAGAATAAGAATAAATTTTTAAAGCAAGTTATCTTAGCATGACAATCTCAGAGATAATACGTAAGTGAATTCAATTTGCGGACAATACAAAGAATGCATAAACACTTACACAAAAACACATAAAAACACCTGGTGGTATCATATTAACAACTGAAAAGTATTATCTCCCTTTGTAATGTTTAACTTTAAGTGCAGTGTAGCAGTGAGAAAAATAAAAATTACCTGCACATATAGCTTCCATTTTATGTTCCTGTTCTCAAATCAGGAAATTATTAACTCTCTCTGACACCAACTCTTAACAGGATAACAGAAAAAGACTTTAGCACATATCTTGAATGTAGAATTTCAACAAATGTCTGTATATTTTACAGACACCAGTAGCATTATATAAATTGGGTAATGGCACCAGAGAATCACATTTGTTTCTTAATACCAAATATTTTGTAGGAGAGTTCAAGAAACAGTTATGAAAACAAAGGCAAACTTACAACACAGAACAAACATTTCTGCCTCATCAATATTTGTTTTGCTTCAAAATATGCATATAGGTATGCATTTGACAGATATTGTTGAACAACTGCTATGTACTAGGTTCTGGAGACATGACAATGACCAACAGGAGGTGATTCAAAATGAAATGAACAGGAGAGTGATGTCACCAAGATGGCAAAAAAGATGTTACAGAGTTCTGCACCCTCACAGAATTTTTAAACAACAAGCCAAACCTGGCAGAAACGTCTTTCTCGTGATTACAGAAAACAATTAAAGGGTTGCAATAAGTGAGCAGACATAGGACCAAGAAAAAAAGCAATTTAAAAATGGTAGGAAATAAATAGAATATGGTATATACTTACAATGGAATATTATTCAGCTGTAAAAAGAAATGAAAAGTCCTGATACATGCAACACCATGGACGAACCTTGAAGAAATAAGCCAGACACAAAAGAACAAATATTGTATGATCTTACTGATTTGAAATAATTAGAATAAGTAAACTCAGAGTAAGAATCTAGAATATAGGTTACCAGGGGATGGGGCTGGGGTAAGGAATGGGAAGTTAAGGCTTATAATGTACAAGGTTACCGTTTAGAATGATGGAAATGTTTTGATAATGGATGGTAGTGACGGTAGCACAACAAGGTCAACATAATTAACAGCACTGAAATATACACCTGAATATGATTAAAAGGGGGAAATGTTAGACTGTATGTATAACAGAATAAAAATTAAAACAAACATGGAACTATACTATACAGTGAACCCTAAATTAACCATGGACCAGAATTAATAGTACAAATATTAAAATGTGCTATCATCAATTATAGAAAATGTTCCACATCAATGCAAGGGGTTGGTGGTGGGGTGGTATATGGTGTTCCAGTTTGCTAAGCTGCCGAAATACAATATACCAGAAATGGATTGGCTTTTACCATGGGGGGTTATTAGTTCACAAATTTATAGTTCTAAGGCATGAAAATATCCAAATTAAGGCATCAAGAGGTAGATACCTTCTCTGAAGAAAGGCTGATGGCAACTGGGGTTTCTCTGTCACATGTGAAGGCACATGCCTGGCTCGGCTGGTCGTTCTCTGCTGGACTCAGCTTCTGGTTTACATGGCTTTCTCCAAATTGTCTCTGGGCTTCTGTCTTAGCTTCTCCCAGGGGCAAACTCTGGATTACATATCTTAGCTTCTCTCCAAAATGTCTCTCTTAGCTTCTCCAGGGCAAGCTCTGAGCTTCATCTCTTAGCTTAGCATCTCCAAACGTCTTTCTGTCTCCATCTCCAAACGTCTTAGTCTGTGTTGGCTCTGAGCACTCTCTTTCTCCCTGAGCTCTCTTAAGGACTCCAGTAAACTAATTAAGACCCACCTTGAATGGATGGAGTCAAATCTCCATGTAAACAACCTAATCAAAAGATCCCACCCAGTGGAAGTCTACATCCACAAGACTGGATTAAAAGAGCATGGCTTTTCTGGGGTACATAACAGTTTCAAACTGGCACATCTGGGAATCCTGTATTTTATGCATGATTGTTCTGTAAATCTACAACTTCTCTAATAAGGAAAAAAAAATTAAATAAAAAAGGTAAAAAGGTATGAAAATCTTTTGGCGCTGTTGCTTCCCCCCATTCCCACAACACCTTACCGCTTGGTGTGGAGCCAGCCTGTGCTCTCAAGTGTGGGTCCCTGGTTCCAGTTCTGGAAGGAGCAGAGTAACCCCTATGCTGTATTGGGGTCTATGTCTGTCCATACCAATCTATCCGGTGGCAGCCTGAAGGACTAAACCAGGACACTTGTCTCTGGCTCGCCATCCCAGAACCTGCATACAGAAGCAGCTTGCAGGGATCCAAATCGATGTAAGAAATAATCAAGTCACAGAATGGCTTTTATTAAACAAACAGAAAACTGGTTTGGGCAAGGATGTGGAGAAATAAGAAACCTCATACATTGTTGGCAGGAATTTAAAATGGTACAACCACAGTAGACAACAGTTTAGCAGTTCCTCACAAAATTAAGTATAGAATTACCATGTGACCCGGCAATCCCACTTCTAGGTATATACCCAAAAGAATTGAGAACAGGGTCTCAAATAGTTATCTGCATACTAATTCTGGTGGTTTGGAGTTGTACATACCCCAGAAAAACATGTTCTTAAACTTGAAGCCATTCCTGTGGGTATGAACTCATTGTTTAGGTAGGACCTTCTGATGAGGTTACATTAGTTAAGGTGTGGCCCACCTCAATCAGGATGGGTCTCAATATTATTACTGGAGTCCTTTATAAGCAGAATGAAATTCAGATAGACAAAAGAGAAGGCCATGGGAAGTAAAGAGGTGAAAGTCAACAGAACCCAGAAGAGAAAGGACAGGCCCAGATTGGCCCCAGGTGCATTGTCATGTGAGAGAGGAGACCAGAACCAAGAATCACCAAGAACCAGCAACATGACACTAGTCTTCAGGAAGAAACCATCACTTTGATGATGCCTTGATTTGGACTTTTTTTCTAGCCTGAAAACCATGAGCTAATACATTTCCATTGTTTAAGCCAACCCCATTGCATGGCATTTGCTTGAACGTCCAAGGAAACGAAAACACTGATGTTCATAACAGTATTATTCACAAGGCCAAAAGGTGAGGGAAATAAGCCAGATGTAGAAGGACAAACGTTGTATGATTTCACTAACATGAAATAATTAGAATATGCACATTCATAGAGCCAGAAACTAGAATACAGGTTACCAGGGCCAGGGTATGGGTAGGGAATGGGGTGTTAACATTTAATGGGTACAAAGTTTCAGTTTGGGGTCATGGAAAAGTTTTGGTAAGGGATGCTGGTGATAATAGCACAACATTTAGAATGTAATCAGCACCAACGAATTGTATACTTTTGAGTACCTAAAATGGGTATTTTTATGTTTAATATATGTTACTACAATGTAATTTTTTTAAAAAAAGAAAACTGAACAAAAAGTGAATCCTAATATAATCTATGAACTTTTGTTAATAATGTAATGTAAAGCAATATAATGTAATATAACAGTTTAATTAATTGTAGTAAATATACCACACTAATGCAAAATGTTAATAAGAGAAACTGTATTGAAGTGGGGAGATAAGGGAACTCTGAACATTCTGCATAATTTTCCTATAAACATATGTTTTAGTTTCTTGGCTGCTAAAGCAAATACCATGCGATGGGATGGCTAAAATAATGGGAATTTACTGGCTCATGGTTTTGAGGCTAGAAGAAGCCCAAAATCAGGATGCCATCAAGGCAATGCTTTCTCCCAGAAGACTGTGACATTTTGGGGCCAGCTGCTAGCAATCCTTGGTTCTTGGCT
Organism: Choloepus didactylus; assembly: GCF_015220235.1. Taxonomy (NCBI): domain Eukaryota; kingdom Metazoa; phylum Chordata; class Mammalia; order Pilosa; family Megalonychidae; genus Choloepus; species Choloepus didactylus. Next base: position 72,538,796 of record NC_051319.1, on the reverse strand, counting down.
TATCTGTCACATGGCAATGTACATAGCACCCTCTCCTGACTTCTCTCTCTTCCATGTTCTGCTGACTTTGAGCTTCTGGCTGCTCCCTATGGCTTTCTCCCTTGTGTGAATTTCATTTTGCTTATAAAAGACTCAAGAAATAGGATTAAGATTTGTCCTGATTCAGTTAGGTCAAGTTGTCAGTGAAGTAATCTCATCTAAGGGTCCTGTTTACAATGGGTTTACATCCACATGAATGACTTAAGTTTAAGAAAATGTTTTTCTGGGGTATATGACTCCAAGCCACCACAACCTACAACTACTTTAAAAATAAAGTCAAACAAAAAAATTAAAGCAAAAATTAAAATTAAAAAGAGTCCTTTTTAAGAAATGTATTACTATGCACCAAATAATAGAGTCCCCCCTTCCTTTTCATTTGTCTTCTCAAGTGGTAAATCACACTTTTATACCAATCTGTGAAGTCCCAGTACTCTGAGAAGGAGAGAGAGGCATCTAAGTAGTGCACAGCTTGGGGCATTTTCATTAAACTGGGAAGCTGCAATCTTACTACTTGCCTTTGCTTCTGGCCCTGACAGAGGTAGATAAGGAAGGTTGCATAAGGCTCAGTGACGGGGCTAAGCTTCACTAAAGGGGGAAAATGAATCACCAGAATGTCTGCATATGTGGCAACGAAGGTTAAATATATTGGGATAGAACATATAAGGTATTCTTCAAAAGTTAATCCTGAGGTGGGGCAAGATGGCAAAGTGGTAAGGTGTGGGTTTTAGATAATCCTCTGGGGCAGCTGGTAGATAGCCAGGAACTGGGTGGAATGGATGCCTCAAGGAAATTTGAGTTTGGACATGCAACATACAACAGCTTTGAGCATGTGGAGCACCTGAGATCAGCGAAAACTGTAAGTTCTCGTGGCCAGGGGGGACCGCCCTCCTCCTTGCCAGGTACAACCGAATGTTTTGCAGCTGGTTTCCTGAGAAGGGGCCATCAGTGCCATGAACCAGGAGGGAGGTTCAACCCAGCCCCAGTTGCAGAACTGATTAACAAACTCTGACTGCTGAACAAAAACTCCAACCACAGATACACTCAGATGAGACACTGGAGAATCTAGGAACAGTCAGTCCAGTGGCGAGGAGATAGGGCTAGCAAAACCAGCAAAAAAACAGAGACTTTTGCAGTTGGGGGTGAACATAATACAGAGAAGGGCTGGGCTCAAACAGAATCACGCACATAAGCAAACACAGGAGGCCAGCACCCTTCCCTGAAAAGCCAGTTTTTCTTGTTTCTTGTTTGTTCCTTAATTGCTCTCCAACTCCTTGTCTTTTTTCATTTCAGTAGCCCATCAGAACTGTAAGGATGGAATTAAAGTCCTTTTCTTTAAATAGTCCATACTGGGCCTTTCTTTTTCTTTTCTTTTTTTTTTTTTTTATTTTAATCTTTCCCTCTCTTTTTTTTAAAATAACTATTTTAAGTAGCCCATTACAGAAAGCCTAAAGACTTGCAATGTGGGCCCAGGCAAGAGCAGAGGGAAGATAGCTCTGACAGCCAAGGCAATAAATCTAGTGAGGGAAACAACTCCCTAAAGGGCATAACTTCACCCAAGAAAAGTGTGTGTGTGTGTGTGTGTGTGTGTGTGTGTGTGTGTGCGCGCGCGCGCGCGCGCATGTGGCCCTGCTCGAGTGGCAGCCCTTCAGAGAACTCAGAAACCAAATTTAGCCAGCCACACCCCTGACAGCGGCAGGGTCACCCGGAGAACTAAAGGCTCCATATCTCCTTACACTGTTCAGGAAGCTAAGGGATGAAAAGCGCCACCTGCTGGACATGATAGGAAAAGCACAGAATCTAAAGGCCTCACAGGAGAGTCTCATTCTCGAGGAAACACCATACCCTCCTCCTGAGACCTGGGCCTCTCTGAACAGGGAAAACCTGACTGGCGTTGACCATATCTGAGGAGACCCTCACACAAAAAGGCTACACAGAGGCAGGGCAAGAAATAGAAAAACAAGAGGTGAAAAATTCTGATCAACTAAACAGAACCTAAGGTAGAGGTCTAGAATAAGCTGAACTGAACAACAAAGGTTAGAGAACAAAGCCAATCAACAAGGAAACCCTAGGTAAGAGTGAAAATGAGCTCCAGAATAAACTAAACAAGAAATTCAGATGCCTAGACAGCTTAAGATAATGAGCCATACTAGGAAACATGAAAATATGGACCAGCCAAAGGAAAAAACTAATAGATCAACTGAGATACAAGAGTTAAGGCAACTAATGCTAAATCAATTCAATGAACTGAAGGAAGAATTAATTAAAGATGTTCAAACAAATCTCCTAAATCAATTCAAAAATCAAGTCAATGAACTGAGGGAAGATAGAGCAAACAAGATGAAGGATATAAGAAAGACAATGGATGACCATAAGAAGAAATTCATAAAGTGTTGAAAAAAACAAATGGCAGAATTTATGGGAATGAAGGGCATAATGGACAAGATGAAAAAGACAATGGAGGGATAAAACAGTGGATGTGAACAGGCAGAAGAAAGGATCAGTGAATTGGAAGACAAGACATTTGAATTCATACACACAAAGGAACGGCTGGTAAAAAGACTGGAAAAATACAAGAAGGGTCTAAGAGAGCTGAGTGACAACATGAAGCACACGAATACATGTGTTACAGATGACTCAGAGGGAGAAGAGAGGGGAAAGGGGGCAGAAAGAATACAGAAGAAATATTCACGGAAAATTTCCCAACTCTTAAGAAAGATAGAAAATTATAGATTCAAGAAGTACAGAGTACCCCAAACAGAATGAATCCCAAAAGACATACTGCAGGACACTTACTGATCAGATTGTTCAATATTGAAGACAAAGAGAGAATTCCGAAAGCAGCAAGAGAAAAGCAATCCATCACAAACAAGGGAAGCTTGATAAAACTATGTACAGATTTCTCCGCAGAAACCATGGAGGTGAGAAGACAGTGGCATGATATATTTAAGATACTGAAAGAGAAGAAATGCCAACTAAGAATTCTATATCCAGCAAAACTATCCTTCAAAACTGAGTGAGAGATTAAAATATTTTCAGACAAACACACACTGAGAGAGCTTGTGAATAAGAGACCAGTGCTACAAGAAATATTAAAGGGAGTGTTACAGGCTGATAGGAGAAGACAAGAGACAGAGGTTTGGAGAAGAGTGTAGAAATGAAGATTATCAGGAAGGGTTAAAGGAGAGAGGGGAAAAAATAAGACACGACAGATAAAATCCAAAAGACAAAAAGGTACAAGAAAGCACTGCCCTTACAGTAATAACACTAAATGTTAATGGATTAAAGTCCCCAATAAAAAGACACAGACTGACAGAATGGATTAAAACATGGGACCCATCTACATGCTGTCTACAAGAAACTCACTTTAGACACAAGGACAGAAATAGGCTCAAAGTGAAAGGTTGTAAAAAGGTATTTCGTGCAATCAGCAACCAGAAAAAGCGGGAGTAGCTAAACTAGTATCAGATAAATTAGACTTCAAAAGTAAATCAATTAAAAGAGACAAAGAAGGACACTATATATTAATAAAAGGGTCAATTAATCAAGAAAATATAACAATAATAAATATTTATGCATCAAGCCAGAGTACTCCAAAATTCATGAGGGAAACACTGAGAACACTGAAAGTAGCAGATACCTCTACAATAATAGTTGGAGACTTAAATACACCGCTCCCATCAATGGACAGAACATCTAGACAGAGGATCAATAAGGAAACAGAGATGTTGAATTTTACAATAAATGAACTGGATTTGACAAGACATTTATAGAACACTATACCCCACAACAGCAGTATACACATTTTTCTCAAGTGCTCATGGAACATTCTCTAGGATAGACCACATGTTGGGTCACAAAGCAAGTCTCAACAAATTTAAAAATACTGATACTATAAAAAATACTTTCTCAGATCATAAGGAATGAAGGTGGAAATAAATAACAGGCAGAAAATTATAAAATCCACAAATATATGGAGGCTCAACAACACCCTCTTAGAAAACCAGTGGGCAAAGAAGAAATTACAAAATAAATTAGTAAATACCTCGAGGCAAATGACAATGAAAACACAACATATCAAAACTTAAGGGATGCAGCAAAGGCGGTGCTGAAAGAGAAATCTACTGCCCTAAATACCTGTATTAAAAGAGAGAGAAAAAATTGAGGAATTAACTGTTCACCTGGAGGAACTAGAGAAAGAACAGCAAACTAACCCCAAAGCAAACAGAAGGAAAGAAATAACAAAGATTAGAGCAGAAATAAATATAACTGAAAACAGGAAAACAATAGAGAGAATCAATAAAACCTGAAATTGGTTCTTTGAGAAAATCAACAAAATTGATAGATCCCTAGCTAGCTTAACAAAAAAGAGAGAGCGAGCGGAAGCAAATAGTGCAATCAGAAACAGGAAAGGAAACATAACTACTGACCCTGCAGAAATAAAGGAGATAATGAGAAGACATATGAGCAACTATATGCTTTTAATAGACTAGATGAAACAGACAACTTAGAAAACCATAAACAACCAACATTGACTCCAGAAGAAACAGACGATCTTAACAAACCAATATCAAGTAAAGAGACTGAGTCAGTCATCAAAAAGCTTCCCAGAAAAGTAAAGTGCAGGACCAGATGGCTTCACATGTGAATTCTACCAAGCATTCAAGAAAGAATTAGTACCAATCCTGCTCAAGCTCTTCAAAAAAACTGAAGAGGGGAGTGCTGGTTTGGATGGATTATGTCCCTCAAAACGCCATTATCTTGATGCAATCTTGTGGGGGCAGACATATTTAGTGGGGATTAAGTTGGAACATTTGGACTAGGTTGTTGGAAATGTGCTCTACCCAACTGTGGATGATAACTCTGATTGGATAGTTTCCATGAAGGTGTGGCCCCACCCATTCATCATGGGCCTTGATTAGTTTACTGGAGCACTATATAAGCTCAGACAGGAGGAGGTAGCTTGACACAGCCAAGAGGGACACTTTGAAGAAAGCATAGGAGCTGCAGATGAGAGACAGCATGAAGATGGACATTGAAAGCATACTCTTGCTCCGAGAACCTAAGAGAAGACAAATGCCCCAAGAGCAACTGATAGTGACATTTTGAAGAGGAGCTGCAGTCTAGAGAGGAACGTCCTGGGAGAAAGCCATTTTGAAACCAGAACTTGGAGGAGGCGCCAGCCACGTGCCTTCCCAGCTAACAGAGGTTTTCCGGATGCCACTGGCCATCCTCCAGTGAAGGCACCCGATTGCTGACGTGTTACCTTGGACACTTTATGGCCTTAAGACTGTAACTGTGTAACCAAATAAACCCTCTTTTATAAAAGCCAATCAATTTCTGGTGTTTCACATTCCAGCATCATTAGCAAACTAGAACAAATGGGGGAAGCTACCCAACTCATTCTATGAAGCCAACATCACCCTAATACCAAAATCAGACAAAGATACTACAAAAAAAGAAAATTACAGACCAATCTCTTTAATGAATATAGATGCAAAAATCCTCAAGAAAATACTTGCAAATTGAATCCAGCAGCACATTAAAAGAATTAAAGGTTAATGTTTTTCTTTAGCCAGACATTGCAAACTACCACAGTATGCCAAACCCCAACCAACATTATTCCTGAAAACCCTACGTGGTACACTGGGCTCTATCTAAGTCTCTAAGAAAGTTTTTCTTAGTTAGATTATTTTCTCAGAAACTTAAGGCCTCCAGATTGAATCTATGTGGGATAAGCCCTCAAACCTGGAGGTTCCAGTCTCTCCAAGAAATCAAAAAGTTGCATTCCTCTACCCCATAAGATCAGCACCAGTATGCAGCACAAAGAAGTTAAAAATCGTCATTGCCCAGTTATCCCTGAAGATTGAGTGAAAGAGCAAATGAGAGAGAGGAGGTGTAAATGAGAAATTTGGATTTAAAAAATGACTATGAATACTGACTCATTATATAGATAATTATTTTTACTGTCTAGTGTTTTAGAATGGCCAGAAGGAAACACCTGAAGTTGCTGGACTGTAATCCAGTAGCCTTGATAATGATTGTATAACTATATAGCCCCCTCCCCCCAAAAAAAAAGAAAAGGAAAGAAAAGAAAAGAAAAGAAAAGAAAGGGAAAGAAAGAAAGAAAGAAACAAACAAACAAACAAAGGAAGGAAGGAAGAAACAAAGAAAGCAAGGAAGGAAGGAAGGAAGGAAGGAAGGAAAAGAAAAAAGTCAGTTGCCTATGTTTGTATGCATCTACTTCTGGATGTTTTGCTCTTTTCCACTGATCTACATATCTCTCTCTGAAAAATACCACACTGTCTTAGTTAACCTAACTCTATTTCAAGCCTTAAAATTGACTACAGTGCAATACTAGTGATCAATAAGAGGGAGGGGTAAAGGATATGGCATGCTTGGGTCTTCTTTTTTCTTTTTATTTCTTTTTCTGAAGTAACGCAAATGTTCTAAAAATGATCCTGGTGATGAATACACAAAGATGTGATGATACTGTGAACCACTGATACTTTAGATAGACTGTATGATGTGTGAATATATCTTAATAAAATTACATTAAAAAATTAAAATCATTCCAAATTGAAAAAAAAAGTTAATGCTTTTGTGTCATATCATACACTGGGTTTTCAATTATTTTTTTTTTGCAGAGAACAGTGCAGTGACAAAAGATCTCATATTTATAGACAAGCTGATGGAGTGTGCTTTTGTGCAACTAAAGAAATCTCCCACAATTTCATTTTCCAACAGGATGGGGCTCTACCTCACTTCTATCGTATAGTCCAGAGTTTCTTGAACAAACACGTATCATAGCACCAGGTAAGGCATTCTGCTCAAAACTGTGATCTGCTATTGAAATAACAGCCACTTAGATGACCAGCTATTATACCATACTACTTGTAGTGGGGACATACAAAAAAAACATAGAGTTGGGACCACTTATTCTTTGCAGACTTGAAGAACTAATTCGTTCTTTCTGCCATTTCAGCTATCAATGATGATATATTACAGAGGGCCTGGGATGAACTAGCCATTAGAATGCAAGCTCTCTGTTATACAAAAGCACCTACTTGAGCATTACAGAAATACTTGTGACTGCTTTCCTACAAGTGGCTGTGACTCATTGTTCATATATAATCTAGTTACCAAAGAACATTTTGAATCACTCTGTATAGTGATAATCCCGAACAATATTGGAAAAACATTTTTTAATCTAGTGACAGGATCTTCATTTTCATATTCAAAGTAAAAGCTTGAATTAAAGGGAAGCTTTGATAATGAAACCACAATTATGAAGAATATTTCAGAAACAGAAAATACCAGTCAGAAAACAAAGAACAAGGACTATAAACATCAGTTGTCTGGTCCACAATTTAAACAAATCATGTGGGTCAAATAAGAAATTCAATATTCTTGGATTCTCTATTCTCTTACTTTATGGTTTATTCAAAAATCAATGATGTGGACAGGAAACACTCCTGCCCGTCGCCAGCCCCATAGCCCAGAGCTGCCCCAGACAACCCAGTGTGACAGAAGCGCTTCAAATAACAGGCACACACCACAAAACTGGATGTGGACATTAGCCTTCCCTGCAACCTCAGCTGATTGTCCCAGAGTTGGGAAGGTGGAGCAGTGTGAATTAACAAAGCCCCATTCAGCCATCATTTCAGCAGACTGGGAGACTCCCTACACAGCCCAGCAGCCCAGAACTGCCCTGGGGGGACGGCACTCACTGTGACATAGCACAGTCATCCCTCAACAGAGGACCCGGGGTGCACAGCCTGGAAGAGGGACCCACTCCCAAGTCTCAGGAGCCATACGCCAATACCAAGGACTTGTGGGTCAGTGGCAGAGACAAACTGTGGCAGGACTGAACTGAAGGATTAGACTATTGCAGCAGCTTTAAAACTTTAGGATCACCAGGGAGATTTGATTGCTAGAGCCACCCCCCTCCCTGACTGCCCAGAAACACGCCCCATATACAGGGCAGGCAACACCAACTACACACACAAGCTTGGTACACCAATTGGACCCCACAAGACTCACTTCCCCACTCACCAAACAGACTAAGCAGGGGAGAACTGGCTTGTGGAGAACAGGTGGCTCGTGGACGCCACCTGCTGGTTGGAGAAAGTGTACGCCACGAAGCTGTAGATCTGATAAATTAGAGATAAGGACTTCAATTGGTCTACAAATCCTAAAAGAACCCTATCAAGTTCAGCAAATGCCAAGAGGCCAAAAACAACAGAAAATTATAAAGCATATGAAAAAACCAGATGATATGGATAACCCAAGCCCAAGCACCCAAATCAAAAGATCAGAAGAGACACAGCACCTAGAGCAGCTACTCAAAGAACTAAAGATGAACAATGAGACCATAGTACGGGAGACAAAGGAGATCAAGAAGAACCTAGAAGAGCATAAAGAAGACATTGCAAGACTAAATAAAAAAATGGATGATTTTATGGAAATTAAAGAAACTGTTGACCAAATTAAAAAGATTCTGGACACTCACAGTACAAGACTAGAGGAAGTTGAACAACGAATCAGTGACCTGGAAGATGACAGAATGGAAAATGAAAGCATAAAAGAAAGAATGGGGAAAAAATTGAAAAAATTGAAATGGACCTCAGGGATATGATAGATAATATGAAACGTCCGAATATAAGACTCATTGGTGTTCCAGAAGGGGAAGAAAAGGGTAAAGGTCTAGGAAGAGTATTCAAAGAAATTGTTGGGGAAAACTTCCCAAATCTTCTAAACAACATAAATACACAAATCATAAATGCTCAGCGAACTCCAAATAGAATAAATCCAAATAAACCCACTCCGAGACATATTCTGATCACACTGTCAAACACAGAAGAGAAGGAGCAAGTTCTGAAAGCAGCAAGAGAAAAGCAATTCACTACATACAAAGGAAACAGCATAAGGCTAAGTAGTGACTACACAGCAGCCACCATGGAGGCAAGAAGGCAGTGACACGATATATTTAAAATTCTGAGTGAGAAAAATTTCCAGCCAAGAATACTTTATTCAGCAAAGCTCTCCTTCAAATTTGAGGGAGAGCTTAAATTTTTCACAGGCAGACAAATGCTGAGAGAATTTGCTAACAAGAGACCTGCCCTACTGGAGATACTAAACGGAGCCCTACAGACAGAGAAACAAAGACAGGACAGAGAGACTTGGAGAAAGGTTCAGTACTAAAGACATTCGGTACGGGTACCACAAACGATATTAATAGAGAGAGGGGAAAAATATGACAAACATAAACCAAAGGATAAGATGGCTGATTCAAGAAATGCCTTCACGGTTATAACGTTGAATGTAAATGTATTAAACTCCCCAATCAAAAGATATAGATTCGCAGAATGGATCAAAAAAAATGAACCATCAATATGTTGCATACAAGAGACTCATCTTAGACACAGGGACACAAAGAAATTGAAAGTGAAAGGATGGAAAAAAATATTTCATGCAAGCTACATCCAAAGGAAAGCAGGTGTAGCAATATTAATCTCAGATAAAATAGACTTTAAATGTAGGGATGTTTTGAGAGACAAAGAAGGCCACTACATACTAATAAAGGGGGCAATTCAACAAGAAGAAATAACAATCGTAAATGTCTATGCACCCAATCAAGGTGCCACAAAATACATGAGAGAAACACTGGCAAAACTAAAGGAAGCAATTGATGTTTCCACAATAATTGTGGGAGACTTCAACACATCACTCTCTCCTATAGATAGATCAACCAGACAGAAGACCAATAACGAAATTGAAAACCTAAACAATCTGATAAATGAATTAGATTTAACAGACATATACAGGACATTACATCCCAAATCACCAGGATACACATACTTTTCTAGTGCTCATGGAACTTTCTCCAGAATAGATCATATGCTGGGACATAAAACAAGCCTCAATAAATTTAAAAAGATTGAAATTATTCAAAGCACATTCTCTGACCACAATGGAATACAATTAGAAGTCAATAACCATCAGAGACTTAGAAAATTCACAAATACCTGGAGGTTAAACAGCGCACTCTTAAACAATCAGTGGGTTAAAGAAGAAATAGCAAGAGAAATTGCTAAATATATAGAGACAAATGAAAATGAGAATACAGCATACCAAAACCTATGGCATGCAGCAAAAGCAGTGCTAAGGGGGAAATTTATAGCACTAAACACATATATTAAAAAGGAAGAAAGAGCCAAAATCAAAGAACTAATGGATCAACTGAAGAAGCTAGAAAATGAACAGCAAAACAATCCTAAACCAAGTAGAAGAAAAGAAATAACAAGGATTAAAGCAGAAATAAATGACATAGAGAACAAAAAAACAATAGAGAGGATAAATATCACCAAAAGCTGGTTCTTTGAGAAGATCAACAAGATTGACAAGCCCCTAGCTAGACTGACAAAATCAAAAAGAGAGAAGACCCATATAAACAAAATAATGAATGGAAAAGGTGACATAACTGCAGATCCCGAAGAAATTTAAAAAATTATAAGAGGATACTATGAACAACTGTATGGCAACAAACTGGATAATGTAGAGGAAATGGACAATTTCCTGGAAACATATGAACAACCTAGACTGACCGGAGAAGAAACAGAAGACCTCAACCAACCCATCACAAGCAAAGAGATCCAATCAGTCATCAAAAATCTTCCCACAAATAAATGCCCAGGGCCAGATGGCTTCACAGGGGAATTCTACCAAACTTTCCAGAAAGAACTGACACCAATCTTACTCAAACTCTTTCAAAACACTGAAGAAAATGGAACACTACCTAACTCATTTTATGAAGCTAACATCAATCTAATACCAAAACCAGGCAAAGATGCTACAAAAAAGGAAAACTATCGGCCAATCTCCCTAATGAATATAGATGCAAAAATCCTCAACAAAATACTTGAAAATCGAATCCAAAGACACATTAAAAAAATCATACACCATGACCAAGTGGGGTTCATTCCAGGCATGCAAGGATGGTTCAACATAAGAAAATCAATCAATGTATTACAACACATTAACAAGTCAAAAGGGAAAAATCAATTGATCATCTCAATAGATGCTGAAAAAGCATTTGACAAAATCCAACATCCGTTTTTGATAAAAACACTTCAAAAGGTAGGAATTGAAGGAAACTTCCTCAACATGATAAAGAGCATATATGAAAAACCCACAGCCAGCAGAGTACTCAATGGTGAGAGACTGAAAGCCTTCCCTCTAAGATCAGGAACAAGACAAGGATGCCCGCTGTCACCACTGTTATTCAACATCGTGCTGGAAGTGCTAGCCAGGGCAATCCGGCAAGACAAAGAAATAAAAGGCATCCAAATAGGAAAAGAAGAAGTAAAACTGTCATTGTTTGCAGATGATATGATCTTATATCTAGAAAACCCTGAGAAATCGACGATACAGCTACTAGAGCTAATAAATTTAGCAAAGTAGCGGGACACAAGATTAATGCACATAAGTCAGTAATGTTTCTATATGCTAGAAATGAACAAACTGAAGAGACACTCAAGAAAAAGATACCATTTTCAATAGCAACTAAAAAAATCAAGTACCTAGGAATAAACTTAACCAAAGATGTAAAAGACCTATACAAAGAAAACTACATAACTCTACTAAAAGAAATACAAGGGGACCTTAAAAGATGGAAAAATATTCCATGTTCATGGATAGGAAGACTAAATGTCATTAAGATGTCAATTCTACCGAAACTCATCTACAGATTCAATACAATCCCAATCAAAATTCCAACAACCTACTTTGCAGACTTGGAAAAGCTAGTTATCAAATTTATTTGGAAAGGGAAGATGCCTCGAATTGCTAAAGACAATCTAAAAAAGAAAAACGAAGTGAGGGGACTTACACTTCCTGACGTTGAAGCTTAGTATAAAGCCACAGTTGCCAAAACAGCATGGTACTGGCACAAAGATAGACATATAGATCAATGGAATCGAATTGAGAATTCAGAGATAGACCCTCAGATCTATGGCCGACTGATCTTTGATAAGGCCCCCAAAGTCACTGAACTGAGTCATAATGGTCTTTTCAACAAATGGGGCTGGGAGAATTGGAAATCCATATCCAAAAGAATGAAAGAAGACCCCTACCTCACCCCCTACACAAAAATTAACTCAAAATGGACCAAAGATCTCAATATAAAAGAAAATACCATAAAACTCCTAGAAGATAATGTAGGAAAACATCTTCAAGACCTTGTATTAGGTGGCCACTTCCTAGACTTTACACCCAAACACAAGCAACAAAAGAAAAAATAGATAAATGGGAACTCCTCAAGCTTAGAAGTTTCTGCACCTCAAAGGAATTTCTCAAAAAGGTAAAGAGGCAGCCAACTCAATGGGAAAAAATTTTTGGAAACCATGTATCTGACAAAAGACTGGTATCTTGCATATATAAAGAAATCCTACAACTCAATGACAATAGTACAGACAGCCCAATTATAAAATGGGCAAAAGATATGAAAAGACAGTTCTCTGAAGAGGAAATACAAATGGCCAAGAAACACATGAAAAAATGTTCAGCTTCACCAGCTATTAGAGAGATGCAAATTAAGACCACAATGAGATACCATCTCACACTGATTAGAATGGCTGCCATTAAACAAACAGGAAACTACAAATGCTGGAGGGGTTGTGGAGAAATTGGAACTCTTATTCATTGTTGGTGGGACTGTATAATGGTTCAGCCACTCTGGAAGTCAGTCTGGCAGTTCCTTAGAAAACTAGATATAGACTTACCGTTCGATCCATCGATTGCACTTCTCGGTATATACCCAGAAGGTCGGAAAGCAGTGACACGAACAGATATCTGCACGCCAATGTTCGTAGCAGCATTATTCACAATTGCCAAGAGATGGAAACAACCCAAATGTCCTTCAACAGATGAGTGGATAAATAAAATGTGGTATATACACACGATGGAATACTACACGGCAGTAAGAAGGAACGACCTCGTGAAACATATGACAACATGGATGAACCTTGAAGACATAATGCTGAGCGAAATAAGCCAGGCACAAAAAGAGAAATATTATATGCTATCACTAATGTGAACTTTGAAAAATGTAAAGCAAATGGTTTATTAAAAAAAAAAAAAAAATCAATGATGATGAAAGGGGGTTGCAAAATGAAAACAAAATAGTTTCAGTGGCTGAGAGATTTCAAATGGAGTCAAGAGGTCACTCTGGTGGACACTCTTACATACTATATAGTTAACCCTTTTTAGTTTTAATGTACTGGAATAGCTAGAAGTAAATACCTGAAACTATGAAACACCAATCAGGTAGCCTTGACTCTTGAAAACGATTGTATAAGAATGCAGCTTACAATGGCTGACAGTGTGATGGTGAAAACCCTGTGGATCGTACTCCCTTTATCCAGTGTATGGATGGATGAGTAGAAAAATGGGGACAGAACCTAAATGAAAAATAGGGTGGGATGGGGGGTGATTTGAGTGTTCTTTTTTACTTTTATTTCTTATTCTTTCTGGGGTAAGGAAAATGTTCAAAAATAGATTGGGGTGATGAATGCATAACTATATGATGGTACTATGAACAGCTGAGTGTACACCATGGATGACTGTATGGCATATGGATATAGCTCCATAAAACTGAATTTAATTTTTAAAAAAAGCAATGATGACAGAAAATATCCCTAGATTATAAAGATAAAAGGTGTAAACCCCTGACAAGGAAAAAGCTAAGATCTAAGTGCTAATCAAGCATTATACTATGTACCTTGACAAATATTATCTTATTTAATTTTTACAGTCCTAAAAGGTAAGTATAATCCTTATTTTGGAAATGAGGAAACCACAGCACAAAGAACCCTAAAGACAAAATATTTCCTCTCTTTAAGGTCTAGTTCGGTAACCTGAAATTACAATTATGACGTATTTTTGCAAGCTCCTCCCAAGGTGGAATCTGAATTATAATTATATCTCTTACAGCACTTGACATAGTATCTTGTCACCAGTATTTGCGAGTAAAAACCTAATGAAATTTTTTCAACATAAAAAAATATATAGTACATAGAACGCATGGAATTTGGCATCAGAAAATTAGACTCTACCACTTATTAACTAAGTGGCATTAGTCTGTAACTCCTCTGAATCAAAGTTTTCTCTTGAGGATTATACCAACTCTATTCCCATAAGGCAGGATTTTCTCATATTTGGCACTACTGATGTTTTGGGCCAGATAATTCCTTGTTGTGGGTGCCTGATTTGTGCATTGCAGGATGTCTGGCAGCATCCCTGGCCTCCATCCCCTAGACGCCAGCAGCATTCCCTAGTTGTGACAACCAAAAATATCAGCAGGCACTGTTGAGTGTCTGTCCCTGGGGAGTGGTTCCCTTGGTTGAGAATCAATGCTATGAAGAAAAGTTATTATTATAAAAATGAACTGAAAAAGAAATGGAAGATATCCCTCTACCCCAGAAAATCCCCTTCAGAAAAGATTCCATGAGCCAATTCTCTAATGGGATTCTCCGAAAAACCACAACTAGGAACAAAAATTCTAGTAACTTTATGTGATATATTAAAAATGTCTACAAATTCTTGGTTATTCCTCCAACTGACAGAGTCAAATTCCCCTACCATGAATTCAGGCAACTTTGCTGACTTGTTTGATTAATGGAATGTGGCATGCATCATATTCTGGAATTTATGAGTTCTTAAAAGCATTATAGCTTCTGCTCAGAGGTCCAACTAACCTAAAACTGCCATGTCAGAAAGATCACAATAAGCACACTGTTTAACAATCCCAGTTGAGTGCAGACCTCCAGCCATCCTCACCAAAGCACCAGATGTGAATGAAGCCACCCATGATCCTACTGTCCAACCCATCTGTCAGCTGAATACCATCGACTTGTGTGGACGCCACATGTAAGAGAAGAATCACTTATCCCTGAGCAAACTCCTGATACACAAAGTTAAGGAAGGAAAGAACAGGGCATTAAGGCTGTGGTCCCTGATCTTCCATTCAGCTTCAAAAGAGTTAATGCAGACTTCTGAACTTCTCATGAGACAAAAATTTCCCCTAAAGCTCTGAAACCTCCTCAAACTATAAAAGCTTGTAAAATCATGGGCGCAAAGCAAATTCTTAGTTAATGACAGAAAGTGTAGGGTCATAAAGGTTGTTAAACATCTGCCCAAATACAAAGTTTAGATACACAAGGGCAGGTCAAAAGTTCAGGTAACCACGATAACTACCTTCTCCTAGAACAAAGATGATACCTGGTGTTCAAAGGTGCCAATCACTTTCTATATAACAAGCCAACCCACTCCCACTCAGCGCACGCTTCTCCCTTGAACATGTCTATGTTATCTCTTTAACATGTATTCTTTCTGTTTTTCCTTAATAAACTTTACTTCATATTCCTACTGGCCCCGCTCATCTCTGAATTCTTTACGCAGCAAGAGACCCAAACCTGGAACAGGGTTCTGCCTGGCACTGTTGCCAGCAGGGCACTAGTTACAAAATTGTGAGATGTAATAAAATAAAATACTTCTTGTTTTAAGCTCTAAGTTTTGGGCCAGTTTGCTATCCAGCAATAAACGGAACCCGTATGTAATTATACTCATATGGCATGTATACATTTTGCATGCAAATACTTTTTAATGAAAGATTTCCATGTGTCTTAGAGGAAATTTTTGTATTAACTCTTTATTGGCTTAAATGAGGTCATCTGACTGCCAACAAGATGACAAACTAGCATTTGCTTCCTCCAAAATCAAGCCTAGACAAAATCAAGGCATAAATCTAAATTCCAGGAACAATAACAGCAAAACAAAACAACAAAAAGAAATAAACAAAACTGGGGTTACTGAAAGTTGTACCGAACTTGTGTCTGTGAGGAACCTGGTAACCTGCAGCCAGGGACAAAGGGCGGTAGAGTTAATAGACAGACTAGCTAAAAGCTTGTTTAAGTTCTATCCCTGTTTTTCCCTTAATTGTCACTTCACCACTGAAATCAGCAGCAACAGCCCCTGGGGAAGTAAAAGCTCATGAAAACAAGTGCAGGGTGACTAATAATGCACCCCCCACCCCCACCCCCCCAAAAAAAACCCTACTGGGCTGGTGAGTCAACTTACAATCTAAGGAGACTGACTAATTCTTCCCAGTACTGCATACCTCGGAAAGTTTAAAAGACAAAACCTTGATCAGAAGTTGCCTGATATAGTAATGGCAACCAAAAGGAGAACTTAACAGATATCCTACGGTGGCTGCTGGCTATTTGACCTAAGACTCAAGCTCTCCCTCTAATTAAACTCGTCTGCACTGACAAACAGGAAGATATGGCCATTGTCCATTCCCTCATATTCATTACTAGAGTTTAATGAAGGTAGCTAATACCTTCCAAGAGATCATTAGTGCACCAGCCAAAATAAATAGACATCTATAATAAATAAATAAAACTAATATATATATAAAAAAAGAAAAACACTGAACAACTTACACCATCTGAAATAGAATTATTGGAATGGATGATTCAAGAATGTATACCTAAGAGAGAGGAAGAAGATGGCGGCATAGAGAGGAGTGGAAGTTAGTTAATGCCCCCAGAGAAACTAATAAACAATCAAAAACAACTAGTAAATGATCTGCAATAACTGCTGGGGGACAAGCATGATTGTCCACACATCATGCACCAACCTGGATTGGGAGGAATGCCTGAGATTGCAGCATGGAATCTGTGAGTACAAACTGCGGATCCGAGCTAGGAGCCCACTCCCCCATGGCAGCCCAAACGGCAAAGCCTCACTGTTATAGAGAGCAGCACTCTCTGAATAAGCGAATATACCTCAGTCCACCTCCAACTGGGATATTAATTGGCAAAAGTGGACTGATCAATGCAAGCTGCAAATCCCCAACAAGCAGACAGAGGCTTTTAGTGATGACTCACTTCAAGAGCCAGGGGACTTCTCTGTCTCGCGAGGGGGAGCCCAGACGACCGGGTGCTATCACTGGCCAACGGGTGAAACTGGGGGCCATGGACTGACCCTGAAGGGGGCATTCTGTCCCTTTTTTCTCTCCCTCAACCTGAGCAGCTCAGTGGAGAAAGCCTCAGCCATTTTCTCTGCAGTAGAAAGCCTCAGGCATTTTCGGCTCACAGCACTCTGACCCAGACAAGGGTGGAGGCACCAGAGTCAGAGAGACAAAGGAACTATTTATATCAAATGAAAATTCCCTAGAGAGCGTATCTTCCTAAGAGGAAAAATATGATGCCCAGATCTAGTACCCACCTTCCATTCAGAACCAGACCCCAGAGCCTGGGCCACACCTCCTTACACCTGTCGGGAGTGACAGGCTGACAGGCGCCACCTGCTGGACAGAAAAGCACAGTGGCTTGAGGCTTCACAGGGGTGTCAATCCTCTAAGACACACCCTCAGGGAAACCGGATACTGAGTATTTCTTCCTTCTGGGACCTGAGTCTGTTCTGGTCTGGGAAAATCTGATTGGGGTAACCGAGGAAACCAGATGCCTAGACAATAGGAAACTACAAACTACACTAAGTAAAACAAAGTTATGGCTCAGTCAAAGGAACAAATTTACACTTCAACTGAGATACAGGAATTGAAACAACTAATGCTAAATCAATTCAAAAAGTTTAGGGAAGATATGGCAAAGGAGATGAAGGCTATAAAGAAAACACTGGGCGTGCATAAGGTGGAAATCAATGTTCGAGAAAACAACTGGCAGAATCTATGGAAATGAAAGGCACAACACAAGAGACAAAAGACACAACAGAAACACACAACAATCGATCTTCAGAAGCAGGAGAAAATAGTGAGGAACTGGAAAACCAGACACATGAAAGCCTACACACAAAAGAACAGATAGGGAAAAGAATAGAAAAATATGAGCAACGTCTCAAGAGAACTGAATGACAACATGAAGCACATGAATGTACATGTCATGGGTGTCCCAAAAGGAAAAGAGAAGGGAAAGGGGCAGAAGCAATAATAGAGAAAATAATCAATGAAAATTTCCCATCTCTTATGAAAAACATAAAATTACAGATTCAAGAAGTGCAGCGTACCCCAAACAGAATAGATCTGAATAGGCATACATCAAGACACTTAATAATCAGATTATCAAATGCCAAAGATAAAGAGAGAATCCTGAAAGCAGCAAGAGAAAAGTGATCCATAACATACAAAGGAAGCTTCATAAGACTATATGTGGATTTCTCAGTAGAAACCACGGAGGCAAGAACGAAGTGGTGTGACATATTTAAGATACTGAAAGAGAAAAACCACCAACCAAGAATCCTATATCCAGCAAAACTGCCCTTCAAATATGAGGGAGAGTTGAAAATATTCTCGGACAAACAGACAATGACAGAGTTTGTGAACAAGATACGTGCTCTACAGAAATACTAAAGGGAACACTACAGACAGACAGGAAAAGACAGGAGTGAGAGGTTTGGAACACAATTTCGGGTGATGGTAGAACAGCAATGTAAGTACATTGAACAAAGGTAACTAAGAATATCATTGAAAGAGGAAAATTAGGAGCATGTGGGACACCAGAAGGAAAGAGGAAAGATAAAGACGGGACTGTATAACTCAGTCAAACCTAGAGTGTTCAACAATTGTGACAAAATATACAAATATATTTTTTTCATGAGGGAGAACAAATCAATGTCAACCTTGCAAAGTGTTAAAAATAGGGAGGTATTGGGGTAAAAATACAACCAATGTAAAC
The DNA here is from genome assembly GCF_015220235.1 of Choloepus didactylus. Lineage (NCBI taxonomy): Eukaryota > Metazoa > Chordata > Mammalia > Pilosa > Megalonychidae > Choloepus > Choloepus didactylus. Next base: position 72,520,005 of record NC_051319.1, on the reverse strand, counting down.
TAGAGACTATAATTAACAGAAACATTGCATTATGCTTCCTTTAATGTAACAAAGGCAATATACCATGGCTAAATCCATATAAGAGGGGTGCATAAGGGAGGGGGTATGTGGCTCTTGGCACTGGTGATGTTGTCTGACTCTTTATTCTACTTTAGTTTAAGGTATCTTTCCTTTTGCTGCTTCCTAGCTGTCACGTTGTGTTGTTTTTTTTTTTTTTCCTCTTTCTTTTTTCTTTTTCTTTTGCCTCTCTACCTTCTTTGACTCTTCCTCCTGCTTTGTGGAAGAAATGGAGATGTCCTTATATAGATAGTGGTGAGGGTGGTGAATACATAAATACATAACTACACAGGGAACCATCAATTGTTTACTTAGGATAGAATGTATGGTGTGTGAACAAAACCATTGTTAAAAAAAATGGGTTGATGAAGAAACCCTGAGGGCACTATATTGAATGAAATAACTCAGACACATAAGGACAAATATTGCAGGGTCTCATTAATATGAACTAATTATAATATGTAAACTCAAAGACATGAAATATAAGTTACCAGGATACAGAATGAGGCTAAAGAATGGGGAGTGTTTGCTTATTATGAGCAGAATGTTCAACTAGGGTGAACTTAAATGCTTGGAAATGAACAGAAGTGACGGCAGCACATTGTGAGAATAATTAACAGTGCTGAATGGTGCATGAATGGGGTAGAAAGGGGAAGCTCAGAGTCACATATGTCACCAGAAGGAAAGTTGGAGGTTAAAAGAGGGGAATGTATAAAACTGAACCTTGTCGTGGGCAATGTCCCTAACTAACTGTACAAATATTAGAAATCTCTTTCATGAACTAGAACAAATGTATGACACTATAACTAGAAGTTAATAATAGAGGGGCACAGAGGGAAAAAATAACACCTATTGCAAACTATATACTACAGTTAGTATTTTAACGTTCTTTCATCAACAGTAACAATGGAGGGGGGTGGTTAGGGATACGGGAGGATCTGAGTTTCCTTTTCTTGTCTTTACTTCTTTTCTGGAGTAATGAAAATGTTCTAAAATTGAAAAACAAAAATGAATTGTGGTGATGGATGCACAGCTGTATGATGGTACCAGGGGCAACTGACTGTACACTTTGGATCTTTGGGTAAGTGTATGGTATGTGAACAATCACAATTTTTAAAAATGTAAAAAAAAAAAAATCAATTTACCATATGTATTTAATTTTGGACTATTTTGTTTAAATGATCTACATGTCAACCTTTATGCCAAAAAAAGAAAAAGAAAAAGAATGTATACCTAAGAACCCAAAGGAAGATAATAGTACTGTGAAGTCAAAGAACCATGAAAAACAATTAACTGGAAATAATGAATATGAAAAATAGAGAATATCCAGAAAAACAGGAATTACAGAATGAGAGGAAAAAAATAAAGCATTTCAAAAAAATAATGAGAATTGTCCCAGAACCAAAGATAAAAGAACTCAAGATTATAAGTACTCAAAAAGCCAAAAAAGAGATCCAGATAATTTAGGAACACCAAAGGAAAAACTCTAAAATGATGAAGAAAAAAGGAACAGACTAATGACAGAGGTAAAAAAGATAAATCTGATATCAGAAATCTCAACAGTTAACACTGAATGCAAGGATAGAGTAATACAGATCTACAATCCTTTATCATAATCCTTGGGAAGTCAAAAGTTTTTCAGAATTTTGAATTTTTCAGATTTCAGAAAGGTAATACCGTATACACATATATTATGTAACATTCACAGGCATGTCTGGGGCACCACCCATAATTGTACTTGTTAGTATTTAAGAAAAAAACCTTTCAGTTTTCAGATCATTTTTGACGTTGGAACTCAAAGGGACTGTGACCTGTATTTTAAAGTCTTGAAAGAAGAGAACTTTAAACTTAGAATTCTAATCCAAACAAAATGTCAATCAAATATGATGTTATCACAAAAATACTCTCAAGCACACAAAGCCCCAGAATGCCACATGAACACCCACTATACAAAACCTTTTAGAGGAATATTCAAAAGAAAAAGAAATACAGGTGGTGCTGCAAGAGATAAAGAAAAAGCAATTAAATACCTTGGTATCCATAACAACTCTAAATTAAAATATTAGCAATATCAATATCAGGGATGGAGAATCAGAGGACACACCAAAGGAACATATGAGTGTGCCAGAGTCTCTTATTTGAGGGGAAAAAAGAGCTAGTGATAAGTATAAGAAATATAAAACAATAAATAGAAGGGTACCTTCCTAAAAGCAAACAAACAAACAAAAAAAAAAAAAAAAAAAAGAAAATTCAAACTATCCAATGAAAATCAGGGAAGAAAAAGTAACAAAATTTTCCTTTTAGAACAACATATAAAACAATGTAAATGAGTTAAACTTGCCAATTTAAAGATAAAATGGGATAAAAATATTTTTTTAAGTTGGGTTAAAAATAAGATGATAAAACAACATACTGCCTATAGGAAATATACTTAAAGGATAAGTAAGAGAAGTATGAACCAAAAGAAAGCTAAGGTAGCAATCTTAATAACTGACAATATAAAATTTAAGGCAAAAAGTATCATAAAAGGATTAAGTTAAATATTATATACTGGAAAAATAATAGAACAAAAACATAATCATTATGAACACATCCACACTCAACAAAGCCTCAATATACATCGGGAAAAGCCACCAGAAATGCTGGGAGAAGAAGATAAATCAATTGCTGTTGGAAATATAAGCACAATGAAGATTCAAGCAATAAAATTATGAACACAACCAAGAGTATACATATTATTTTCATATACACATGGCACATACACATCGATAGGTCATGTAGTAGGCCAAAAAGTATGCCTCAGAATACTCTAGACAACATTCAGACTACATTCTCTTATAATAATAGGATAAAAGAAATTAACGACATAAGATTAGCTAAAATAAAATGTCATGTTTGGAAACTCAACATATAACTAAATAACTTAGATTAAAAAGTGAAAACATAAAGAAAATTTTAAAATGCACACAACTTAACAGTAATGACAAGTCAAGGCTACCCTTCACTTTGATCAACCTGGATGATATGTTCACCCCTTGTAGTGGTCTGAAGTTGTATGTACCCCCAAAAATGTTCTTAAATTTAATACATTCCTGTGGGTGTAAACCCATTGTTAGTAGGACCTTATGATGAGGTTACTTCAGTTGAAGTGTGTCCCACTCAATTAGGATAGGTCTTAATCCCATTCTGGAGACTTTTATAAAAGAATGAAATTTAAAGAAAGAGAAAGCCACAGAAGCAAGAAACTAAAATCAACAAAACCTCGAAGAAAAGAGAGAGACCAGCATACACCACCATGTTGCCTTGCCATGTGGCAGAGGAATCAAGGATCACAGGCAGCTGGTCTTTGGGAAGAAAATACTGCCTTGATAACGCCTTTATCTGAACACTTCCCAGGACCCAAAACTATGAGTGAATAAATTCCCACTGTTTAACACAACCCATGTCATGGTATTTGCTTTGAGCAGCCTAGGAAACGAAAACATTCCTGAACCAAACACTATGGCCAAAGGAATGGAATAAGCCAAGTGGTACTATGAACCAAGAGATTGACTAGGACTAGGCTGACTGGTGTGGACCATCAGGCATCCACAGGAGTGGAAGGGCAGGGGCAGTGGCAGGGAAATCTGGTATCATGTTAGGAAAAGGAAAGAGGATAAATAAACAGAATAGTAGGGAAGCAAAAATGCCTGCAGTTTCAATTCCAGTTTGGCCACAAATCCTTAGGGTAATTATTGATCATGTAATTTTGGGTGGGATCTCAGTTTTTTCATGTGAAAATTGAACACAATATTTAATAGCCTAGCCAGCTCTAGGAGTTTGCAGCTACATCATGTCTGTTTTGTTCATGGTTATAACAGACTCTGGCATGTATTGGTAAGTTGGTACTGAATGAATGAGAAGTTTGTCACACTCAATTTGAGAGATTCTTGGAGGGATTAGCTAAAAAATACAATGGATTTCTAGTAGATAAATGGAAACTCCACAAAGGGGAAGTACCTGATGAGCTGTTTTAAAAAGTCCATCCTTGCTAATTAAAGAAATGGAAATTAAAAAAGGCGACTACACTTCATGTTATTTAATATTTTAAATATGTTGTAATATTTAATGCTGGTAAGGAAGCAGCAAAACCAGCACTCATACGTATTTATGGTGGCAATGTAAATCGGTTGTCCTTTTAGAAATTAGTATTTTTTAACCGTATTTAACACATTAGTATCACACTTTTGGAAATTTATCCCAAGTAATCCAGAAGAAAGGAAAATATCTATATGTACAAATGTTTTATTGCAATATTTCTTCTTATGCTAGGGGGACAAAACCTGGAAACACCCTAAATGTCTACCTAACAGGTAATAATTAAATTATGGTTTGATGATAAATAGCCATGGCCATGGTTGCTGAGAAAAGAGAGTATGTTTAACAAATTATTTAAGGGCAACTGAAGAGTCCAATAACCATGAGAACTCACATTAAAACTACTATGAACATCAATTTTAAAGTTACTAAAACCTAAGAACTAGTTTGTAAAAATTACCTGACAAACTTGATATATACGCTATTTTGAAATATGTCCAGGCTTCACCAAAATCAGGCCAACACCAATTACATTTTAGATATAATTTACAGGAATATTAATTTCCAAGATTACTTTTATACTAAAGGAGAATATAGCTAGTCTTACTGAATGAGCAGCTTATAACTTTAGAACTTTTTAAGTAATACAATGTGTGCATGGAAAATTTCAAAATTCACTACACCAAAGAAAGTTCTGATTTTACTTCTACTAAATGCTTTCTATTTTTATCAGTTTCATTAGCTCAACTTCATATGAAGCCATTGCCTCCCTTGATTTCTGGAATGCTGCCTCAATTCTTTTCTCTTTGGCCTTGTTGCCAGGGTTGCAGCTGCACAACCTATTCTTATTAAAATGTAAGTCTTTGAAATGTAGGTCTGTAGAAAGGGAACATAAAGGACTTCATTATCTTTTCTCAAAACTCACAGTGAGGAATAAACCTCTACCCTTCCCAAGCCACGCCACCCCCTGCACCCTTCTCTACCAACTCACAGAGCAAATATAAGTGCAGCAGCTCAGTCTTAAACATTCAAATAAAAACAGCCACAAAAGGAGTAAATTGTACCTCAAAGTCTGCCAAAAGTTATTTTTAAAAACGACTTCTAATATTATGATGCAATTGTGGGTTATAGCCGGATACTCACTTAAAAGCATGATTATAGAATAATACTTCTAAGGAATAAACACAAGAAAAAGTAGCCATTTCTACAATAATTTTAGAATGCTAATTTCAGAAAATTTAAATCAGGGAAACCAAAATTTGCAAATAATTAACTCGACATGTAAAAAATACTTTATGAGATATTTATTTTGTTTTAGAACATACATGCCCCTAAAATTTTCTTGGAAAAGGAAAAAAAACATGAAGGAAAATTTACACTTCTTTTCCATTGTTTACTAGGTCTCAGGTACTGTCTTTGGGCTGGATAAAATCCTTAACAACTGCTTGACCTTGCTCTCAAATGATAATTTATGACTGAATTCATCTTATGGGAACAACACAAAACTACCAAGACCATGAGGATAAAAATATTTTCAGTCGACACTAAACAGGTCAGTCTGTTGCAAAATAAAATCAACATACAGTCAGTTTTTATTGAAACACAGTATTTTTTTTTAAATTCAGTTTTATTGAAATATATTCACATACCATACAATCATCCATGGTATACAATCAACTGTTCACAGTACGATCATATAGTTATGCATTCATCACCACAATCTATTTCTGAACATTTTCCTTACATCAGAAAGAATCAGAATAAGAATAAAAAATAAAAGTGAAAAAAGAAAACCCAAACCAGACCCCATCCCACCCTATTTGTCATTTAGTTTTTATCCCCATTTTTCTACTCATCCATCCATACACTAGATAAAGGGGGAGTGATCCACAAGGTTTTCACAATCACACTGTCACCCCTTGTAATCTACATTATTATATAATCGTCTTCAGGAGTCCAGACTCCTGGGTTGGAGTTTGGTAGTTTCAGGTATTTACTTCTAGCTATTCCAATACATTAAAATCTAAGAGGTGTTATCTATATAGTGCATAAGAATGTCCACCAGAGTGACCTCTAGACTCCATTTGAACTCTCTCAGCCACTGAAACTATTTCATCTCATTTTGCATCCCCCTTTTGGTCAAGAAGATGTTCTCAATCCCACGATGCCAGGTCCAGATTCATCCCCAGGAGTCATATCCTGCGTTGCCAGGGAGATTTACACCCCTCGGAGTCGGGTCCCACGTAGCCGGGAGGGCAGTGAGTTCACTTGTCGAGGTAGCTCAGTTAGAGAGAGAGAGGGCCACATCTGAGCAACAAAGAGGTACTCAAGGGGAGACTCTTAGGCACAACTATATACAAGTTTAGCCTCTCCTTTGCAGTAAAGAGCTTCATAAGGGAAGTCCCATGATCGAGGGCTCAGCACATCAAATCGCCAGTCCCAATGTTTGTGACAACGTCAACACCAGTCCAGGTGAGGAAGTCCAACACTTCTGCACCTTCCCCCAGCTCCTCGGGGTGGGGGGGGGCTGTAAATATATTCTTTATTATCTGCCCAAATCACTTTGGGATGAAAACACAGTATTTTTTAATGCTGTTATACCACTGGAATTCTTATAATGTATAACACCTTAGAATTTTAACTAAGTTAGAGAAAAGAATTAAGACTAGCAAAATTCATTGGGGTGAAGTATAGCTTAGCCTGTTCCCTGGATGATTCATTCATGGTTAAATGGAAAAAATAAATAAATGAAAAATACGGAGGCAGTGTGAAGTTACTATCAGATCTGAATATAAAACAGATACTTCAAAGTCTTAGAAACAAAGCACTATGAAATGTTTCCAAAATGTGACAATTAGTTGTATTTTTAGGTGATCAAATTGAAATTATTACCTTAAATGTACTTCACAAGCTTCTGAAAGCATTTAAAAAAACATGAATAAAATGCTTCTTAAAAACGCAGATGGAGGATCTCGCCCCTAGAGATGATGATGAGTTGATAAAAGCGAAAATTCGAAGGAATTTGTATTTTTTACCAAGTACCATACATTAATAGCATATTGTATATCCCTTTAGGTATTCCATGAGTATACAAACATATACCTATATTCATTTTTTTCTTTACACAAATGAGCTTACACCATTTAGCGATTTCCATAAATTTTTAAAAACTGCTTCCCTCAATTTTCAAATGCTGTATTCTATTTTATGGACATAATTAGTCTTCTATTAACGGAAATTTGAGTTGTTCCTAATCTTTTACAACTCCAAAACAATGCTGTCAATAATAACCTTATATATATTATTTCACATATGTGAGAATATGATGACGTGAACCCAAAACCTATGACTGTATAGATAACATTGATGACTTAATGAGATTTTACAGGTCAATCTTTTTTAAAAAAGTTATAGAAATAGGGAGACATTCATAGAAATATGATCCCAGGTGGAAAATGTCTACATCTAACATAAAATGAACATATTTCATTTAATTAGTATCAGCCCCTAAAATATAAGCATTTTCCAGTGAGCATGAATATTAAAAGCATTCACAATTATTATTTGATGGCAATAATAAATGAAAATGATATTTTGCATGTGACTACATCTTTCAAAGAAGAAATGGCTTCTTTTATAAATGTTTATAAAAACATGTCTTCTGTCATTGCAGCAAAAAACAAGCAGAGCATTTTCTCACACTGCCCAGAAAACATCCCTTAATCACAACCACAAAAGGACTATTTTTTATGATTTCTTCACAGAAATCTAGGCCTTTAAACTGAGGACATACAGCAACAGCTACAATAAATTCCAGCTGCAGTGGCAAGGATTATCGTAATATGGTCAGGCCACACATTACAGCCACCAGTTCTATTTACATAAGCATAGCACAGTCCCTTAGATGGCAATTACTTTCCAACACTTCTGGTCTAAACCATTAACCAAAAAACTGGGAATAATATCAATTTCCATTCCCTTAAATTATTGAACTATTATTTGACTTTTGTGAAATATTTTCTAACTATATTTTCTAACTATAGATAAAGAATGTATAGTAAATAGTTTTGGATCAAATTCCCAAAACTGAAGAGCACATACCAATTATTCTCTTCCCTAAAATCTCCCCAAGCTCCTTCATTAATTATTAGAATAAATCAGTTGATGAGACTCAGACAAATTAGACTGATTAGATTATAGATTAGCTATTATTAGATTTATGATTGGAATAAGACAAGTTAGAATAGGAGAAATTCAGAACCATTGAGAGGGGCATATTTGAAAGAATATCCCATTTTACCTCTGCACTTTAATGATTTTCTACAAAGTACACATTTCCCCACTCTCCCACATTTGGTGAACGAATTATTCTTCGTGTGTGTGTGTGTGTGTGTGTGTGGGTTAAACAACTAACTTGCCAGAGAGCTCTAGCAGATTGGTACCCAGAGCAAGATGCTGTTAAGTCAGAGTAGGAAAAAAGACTCAGAGGTCAGCTTTATGACCACTAAACCAGGAAACTGTGATTGTTACGACTACTACACAAATATTTTCTGAGTTTTTTCCATCTCTAAAATGGATAATCATTTCTTATTAGCAGCTAAAAAATAAGCTATCAAGAACCTCCCTAATCAGATAATAAAAATTAACTCCTAATTCATGACAGCTCCATCCAAATAAATATTTTTAAATTAGGACATATGTAAATACATATAAGCCAACAACTTATAGAAATAGAATATTTTAAAGCATAGAACTAAAAGCAAGCACCATATTCTTGCATTTACCAAAAAAGGAAGAAGTTTACACACTACCAAAGATTAAAAGTGAAGTACAGTATAACCAGGTAGAAATAATTTAACAATTATTAGTTTGCAGCAATTATGAGATGGTGAGAATTAACATTTTAAAAGCTGGAATAAACATATGTCAAAATGGAATTGATAATAATGACATCTACTTCTGATTGTTTAAAAATTTACAAAAGTAAACTGGTATTTCTTTTATATTTATATATTTATAAAGAAAGCTAAAAGGTCAGCTTCATGACCAATGATGAGGTATTATAAACATACCAATTAATGTAACCATTTACTGAAACATTAGAAGTATTAAATTAATGAACAAGACAAGCATGTTCTAGCCAGTGCAATCGGTAAGCAAAGCAATATGAAAGATAGAGTCTGGAAAAGGATAAAGCAAAATTGTTTAGTTACAAATAAGGACTGCTTTCCCAGAAAAGCTAAGTGAATCAATTGAGAAACTATTAGAAATACTATGTGAATTTAGTAAGATGGCTAACTAAAACTTAATCAAGTAATACTCTCCCTAATGCTAAAAATAAAGTAATACTCTCCCTAATGCTAACAATAAACAGAGGAAACCTTAAATGCAAAAAGAAACAAAAAATCCCATTTACAATAACAACTACAAGAAATCAAATAACGAGGTAGAAGCTTTAGAAGAGACATGCAGGACCTATGAAACTTATAAAAGGACACAAGAAAACATCAAGAGTATATTTAACATAATTTTTTGAGAACTAGACAAGGAAAACTCTAAAATTCACAAGGAAATATAAAAATGTAAGAATTATCCAAGACAATTCTGAAAATAAGAGTAAAAAGAGAACAGCCTTTTAAGATATTAAATATATTATAAAGGTATAATAATTAAAACCGTTACAAGCACATAAACAGAAGAGCAGCACAGAATAAGGAATCTAGAAATAAAATACAACAAGAATTTAATAAATGAATAAAATGGCAATCTTATTGGGGGGAAAGAGATATTATTTAATAAACTGTACTGGGACAATTAACTATCAATTTGCCTCTCCTTATTTCACCCCCCAAATCAGATGAATACCAATTTATAACAAATAAATTCCAGTTTCCTAAAATATTTAACTATTACAAACAAAATGAAGCCATAACACATTCTTGGAAGTCTGGTGACATCTCTGGTAAAACAATCATTACCCACCTTCCCCCCTCATCCCCCCAGAACAGGCACAAAATGTTGTTCCAAATGAAGCTTCCATATCACATCACCAGAAGTGCCAAAAGCATAAAGCTATGAAGCATCAAAATTGAACTCCTCCTAGCAAAAAAGGTACACTTCTCATACTATTGCTGATTTGTAAAAGTATACCTGCAAAGTTAATGACATAGACTCTCAATGAGAATGCAAAAGGCGCTACTGGCAAAAGTACATCAAATGATGTCATTACATATCACATGACAATACGGACACAATGTGAAAGAGTAATTACTATCACAGGTATGGCTAATGACATTTTTCTTTACAACTACATGAAGACACTGACACTGAAGGCAAAGCAGCTATTGGCATTTGTAAGAAAAGCATTCAACAATTTTGGCCCTCTTTATCATTTGAAAATGATTTCATTTTATCAATGAAAAAAGAATTCATTTCAGTAACAACTGTTTTGTGAATCATGATATAAACTAGAATTAATAGCTACACATTTAGCAAGGAGGGAAAATCTGGAATGGTTTACAAAGTTGTACTTGAATATCGATCCACACACGCATTATTCATAAAGAAAACCGCCGTTCCCCTATGTTCTAGTTTGCTAATGCTGCCAGAATGCAAAACACCAGAGATGGATTGGCTTTTATAAAAGGGGGTTTATTTGGTTACAAAGTTACAGTCTTAAGGACACAGAGTGTCCAAGGTAAGTCATCAACAATCGGGTACCTTCACTGGAGGATGGCCAATGGCGTCTGGAAAACCTCTGTTAGCTGGGAAGGCACATGGCTGGCGTCTGCTCCAAAGTTCTGGTTTCAAAATGGCTTTCTCCCCAGGACGTTCCTCTCTAGCAAGCTTGCTCCTCTTCAAAACGTCACTCACAGCTGCACTGAGTTCCTTCTCTTTGAGTCAGCTCATTTATATGGCTCCACTGATCAAGGCCCACCCTGAATGGGTGGGGCCATGTCTCCATGAGAATATCTCATCAGAGTCATCACCCACAGCTGGGTGGGGCACTTTCCAAGCAAATCTAATCAGCACCAAAATGTCTGCCCCACAAGACTACATCAAAGATAACGGCGTTTGGGGGACACAATATATTCAAACTGGCACACCCTACCTCACACCATACACAAAAATCAACTCGAAATGGATCAAAGACCTAAATATAAGAGCTCAAACTATCAAACTCCTAGAAGAAAATGCAGGGAAGCACGTTCAGGACTTTGTGTTAGGCAATGGTGTCTTAGATTTTACACCAAAAGCACAAGCAACAAAAGATAAACAGATAAATGGGACTGCATCAAAATAAAAAACTTTTGTTCCTCAAAGGACTTCATCATGAAAATAAAAGGGCAACCTACTCAATGGCAGAAAATATTTGGAAACCACTTATCCAATTAAGGATTAATATCAAATATATATTAAAAAAAATCCTTCAACAAAAAGACAAGCCAATATTTAAATAGGCAAAAGACGTGAATAGGCATCTTTCCTAAGAAGATAAACAAATTGCCAGAGAGCATATAAAAAGATGCTCAACATTATTAGCCTTCAGGGAAAGGCAAATCAAAACCACAATGAGATACCATTTCAGACCCATTAGAATGGCTGCTATTTAAAAAAAAAAAAAAAAAAAAAAGCAAAAAACAGGAAATAACAAGTGTTAGAGAGGACACAGAGAAATAGGAACATTCATTCATCAAAGACAGGCAGTTCTTCAGAAAGCTAGGTATAGAACTACCATATGACAAAGCAATTGCACTACTGGGTATATACCCAGAAGAACTGGAAGCAGGTGCTCAAATAGATATTCGCACACAGATGTTCATAGCATCATTATTCACAATTGCCAAAAGATAGAAGCAACCCAAGTGTCCATCAACCAAGGAGTAGACAGATAAGACTGTGGTACATACATACAATGGAACATTATTCAGCTATAAAAAGGAATGAAGTCCTGATACATGTGACAGCATGGATGAACCTTGAAGACATCATATTGAGTGAAATAAGCCAGACACAAAAGGACAAATATTGTATGATCTCACTGCTTTGAAGTGATTAGAATAAGCAAACCCCATAGATCAGAATCTAGAATACACGTTACCAGGGCAGGGATGGGGAATGGGAGGTTAAGGCTTAAAACGTACAGTCTTCCTATTTGGAATGATAGAAATTTTTGGTAATGGATTGTGGTGATGGTAGCACAACACTTTGAATACAATTAACAGACGGAAACAGATACATCAAAATGATTAAAAGGGGAAATGTTAAATTGAATATAAGGTAACAATAAATATTTTTTAAAAACCCACAGAATGACATTACACAAACAGTAAACTTTAAGTTAAACTATAGACTTTAATTAACAGAATTATAAAAATGTGCTATCATCAATTGCAACAAATGTTCCACATCAACGCAAGGTGTTGGTGGTGGGGCAGTATTTGGAAATCCTTATTTTATGCATGATTGTTCTGTAGACCCACAACTTCTCTAATAAAGCAAAGAAAAAAAAGGAAATTGCCGTTGACAAATATGCCTCTTGACTCTGGCAAAGGGCTGAGAAAAATAGTAAACATGCAATTCAATCCAATCACAGTTAGTCTTCAGTGTGCAGAGCGAAAAGATACGGTGAGTGTGAGGACCCAGGGCCCTGGATCCTGCCCCCTCAGCTGCAGCAGCCATCTACATCACTAGGAACAACATTAAAAGTCAACAGCACAGCTCTTTTTAGGTTCTAATGAATTGGGGTAGCTGGCGGTAGATACCTGAAACCATCAAATTACAACCCGGAACCCATGAATCTTGAAGACGATTGTATAAAAATATAGCTTATGAGGGATGACAATGGGATTGGGAAAGCCATAAGGACCACACTCCCCTTTGTCTAGTTTATGGATGGATGAGTAGAAAAATGGGGGAAGGAAACAAACAAACAAACAAAGGCACCCAGTGTTCTTTTTCACGTTAATTGCTCTTTTTCACTTTAATTATTATTCTTGTTATTTTTGTGTGTGTGGTAATGAAGGTGCCAGGGATTGATTTTGGTGATGAATGCACAACTATGTAATGGTACTGTGAACAATCGAATGTACGATTTGTTTTGTATGACTGCATGGTTATGTGAATATATCTCATTAAACGGATTAAAAAAAAAAAAGTCAACAGCACTCCTCCCCTTTCCAGGGTGAAAAGCATTAAAACTTCCCTCCCCTAATCACTGCTGGTAACCAAAGCTCATGAGATCCTATTGTAACCAAATCTGGCGAGAATTTTCTGGCGAGAAACTTCACTGTCACAATCCTTTATAAGCTCCCCCTTGGCACTCCGCTGCTGGATTGTGCTCTCCCCCTCCAACCCCCTTGCAGAAAGTTGACTGACTTCAGTTTCCGGATCCACGGCCATCAGGAAGAATCATCTCCTGTCTTGTAAATCCCTAATTAAACTCATGGGTAACTCCATGCCAGGCATGTTCTTTGGTCTTGGTGCTAATCTGGGTTAGAACAGTGAGTAAGCACAAGGCCAAGCTTCAGCCCGCTTTAAGTATACTAATTGGCAAAGGGAAAGGTGCTCACGAGAGTTTTTAACATAAGAAATAAAGTAAAAAATAATTCTTAATGATAATGCCAGGATAAAAAAGGTGATTTCAAATGGCATATTTTAAAAGGCGTATTTCAGCAATATAGTAAGTATCTTGAATAGACTAAAACTATCACTTGGGCTATGAAATGTCATATTTTAAATACTGAGGATAAGTCAGAATTTTTAAGATTATTGTAATGCAAGGCATGTTTAGCATAACCAAGAACATAACTCTTTACTAACATGTGAATTTCTATTTCTATTTTTAATATCTGTTTATATTAATAATTCTGTTGATACATTTCTTTTATGTGTGCCTTACTCTGCTTACTGTGTATAAGGTACTTGTCAGTGCTTTCTGTATATTAATTCTTTAATGCTCATGGCAATTATATGGACTAGATACTATTAGTATCCCCATTTTATAGAGGAAAAAAAACAAGGTACAAATTTGCTCATAATGGAACCATGATTCAAACACAAACATTCTGGTTCCACAGCCCATTCTTTTAATTTACTATATATCCCTCTCAAATGAATAGACATATAAAGACCACTTAAAAACTTTAAAAATCCTGAAGGAAAAATGAGACAAGATCAGGTAATAGATACATGAAAAATATTAAAATTCGTTATCAAATAAAGAAATAAAAATGAAGACAATAACAAATATTTTTTGCCCAAATTGGCAGACCAAAAAAAAAAAAAATATTAAAATTCATTATCAAATAAAGAAATAAAAATGAAGACAATAACAAATATTTTTTGCCCAAATTGGCAGACCAAAAAAAAAAAAAAAATTATAATACACCAAGAATTTCATGAGATCAGAGAAAAGTCATTCTGATCCATCCTAGGATTACAGAGCAAAAACTGGACAAGGTGTTAAAAAGCCTTAACAATGTGCTCTTGGCCTTACAACTAGAATCCCACCTCCAAGAGTCAATTTTCAGAAAACACTCCTGGATATGCACAAAGGCTGAACTTGAAAGTGAGCACCTGTGCTGTCATAATCCTTCCTATGTATATATATAGGATACTGCTCAGAATCAGCCTGTTCTCAACAGATGTTCTAAGATTCAGTCTGATTTTTTCAGTCTAGGTTACTAGGGTACATGCCTGCCACAACAACCTTAGGCTAAGATACATGTTCCTTATTACAAACTCTTCATAATACATATGAGATAAAGCACTTTAAAGTTGATCTCAGTGATTTAAATTTCTGTTACTCAGTGACAGAGACTGAATCACCTACCCCACAAATGATGTGTTCTTAATCTTAGTCTGTGTTCTGTGGGTATGAACCTATTTGTAAATAGAACCTTTTAAATATATTATTATTAGTTAAGGGGTGATCAAATTCAATCAGGGTGAATCTTAATGGGTATTACTGGAGGACTTAAGAGAGGAAATTTGGAAACTGAGAAACCAGAAGATGCAGAAGCCAGAGGAAGTCAGAGAAAGCCACAGGAGAAATCAAGGAGATAGCCACCATCACCAGAATGCTACTGTCTCCAGGAGAGTATGGGCTTCATGACACGGTGATTTTGGACTTGTAGCCACTAAACTGTGAGCCAATACATTCTTGCTGTTTAAACCAAGACACCATGTGTTATTTGTCATGGAGCCCTGCCAAACTAAGACAATGGACAATGGTATTACTGCATTTAAACTACTCAGTCAAGCAAATCATAAGACTTTTCCCATCTTCTTAAAAGTTATTCCCTCAGATTTTAATCACAACCCCTCAAGGAATAAAAAGTAAATTCTTCCCTGAATGTAAATCTCTTTTTGAAGAATTCAGAATGTATCACCAGATTACCACACAGGTTCATGAGTTCCCTTCTTAACAAAACTGGAAACACCACCACAGATTTTCTGGAAAAAAAAGTGGTTCTTCTTCCATGCTTTTTCAAGATCATAATAGCAGTACTTAAAAGAAAATGTAGACGAGTAGATGGATATCTTAAGTTAGGAAAATAAACAGTTTTCTTTCATAGAGCTTTAAAATGTAAACAACTAGATAATCCATTTTGTGATAAGACTCCTCCTACTGTACCCAGCCCTCCCAATATACACATATACTAGGTCCTAAACGCAGAACTGGGATGTGCTTTTAAGGGAATCTTTTTGTGAACGTGTATTCCAAAGCCAAATTCAAATTATTCCTGAATTATGTTTCTTATTATCCATGCCTCTCATTCCTATAAGTAGCACAGAAAACAAAAGGTAAACTAATTCTCCATTTTTATACACAGAGAAGAAAACCAAATTTCATTTATAAGATTGAAAGCCAGAGGCGGGGCAAGATGGCGCACTGGTGAGCTGTATGTTTTAGTTACTCCTCCAAGAAAGTAGGTAGAAAGCCAGGAACTGCGTGGACTGGACACCAGAGAGCAATCTGACTTTAGGCATACTTCATACACACTCATGAAAACGTGGAACTGCTGAGATCAGCGAAATCTGTAAGTTTTTGCGGCCAGGGGACCCGCGCCACTCCCTGCCACGCTCAGTCCCGTGGGAGGAGGGGCTGTCAGCTCCAGGAAGGAGAAGGGAGAACTGCAGTGGCAGCCCTTATCGGAAACTCATTCTACTGATCCAAATTCCAACCATAGACAGACTGAGACCAGACACCAGAGAATCTGAGAGCAACCAGCCCAGCAGAGAGGAGACAGGCATAGGGAAAAAAAAAAAAAAAACAACACAAAAAACTCCAAAATAAAAGTGGAGGATTTTTGGAGTTCTGATGAACACAGAAAGGGGAAGGGCAGAGCTCAGGCCCTGAGGTGCATATGCAAATCCCAAAGAAAAGCTGATCTCTCTGCCCTGTAGACCTTTCCTTAATGGCCCTGGTTGCTTTGTCTCTTACCATTTCAATAACCCATTAGATCTCTGAGGAGGGCCCTTTTTTTTTTTTAATGCTTTTTTCATTTTCTAAAACAATTACTCTAAGAAGCCCAATACAGAAAGCTTCAAAGACTTGCAATTTGGGCAGGTCAAGTCAAGAGCAGAACTAAGAGAGCTCTGAGACAAAAGGCAATAATCCAGTGGATGAGAAAATTCACTAAACACCACAACTTCCCAAGAAAAGGGGAGTGTCCGCTCACAGCCATCATCCTGGTGGACAGGAAACACTCCTGCCCATCGCCAGCCCCATAGCCCAGAGCTGCCCCACACAACCCAGTGTGACGGAAGTGCTTCAAATAACAGGCACACACCACAAAACTGGGCGTGGACATTAGCCTTCCCTGCAACCTCAGCTGATTGTCCCAGAGTTGGGAAGGTGGAGCAGTGTGAATTAACAAAACCCCATTCAGCCATCATTTCAGCAGACTGGGAGACTCCCTACACAGCCCAGCAGCCCAGAACTGCCCTGGGGGGACGGCACTCACCTGTGACATAGCACAGTCATCCCTCAACAGAGGACCCGGGGTGCACAGCCTGGAAGAGGGACCCACTCCCAAGTCTCAGGAGCCATACGCCAATACCAAGGACTTGTGGGTCAGTGGCAGAGACAAACTGTGGCAGGACTGAACTGAAGGATTAGACTATTGCAGCAGCTTTAAAACTCTAGGATCACCAGGGAGATTTGATTGCTAGAGCAACCCCCCCTCCATGACTGCCCAGAAACACGCCCAATATACAGGGCAGGCAACACCAACTACACACGCAAGCTTGGTACACCAATTGGACCCCACAAGACTCACTTCCCCACTCACCAAACAGACTAAGCAGGGGAGAACTGGCTTGTGGAGAACAGGTGGCTCGTGGACGCCACCTGCTGGTTAGAGAAAGTGTACGCCACGAAGCTGTAGATCTGATAAATTAGAGATAAGGACTTCAATTGGTCTACAAATCCTAAAAGAACCCTATCAAGTTCAGCAAATGCCACGAGGCCAAAAACAACAGAAAATTATAAAGCATATGAAAAAACCAGATGATATGGATAACCCAAGCCCAAGCACCCAAATCAAAAGATCAGAAGACACACAGAACCTAGAGCAGCTACTCAAAGAACTAAAGATGAACAATGAGACCATAGTACAGGATACAAAGGAAATCAAGACGACCTTAGAAGAGCATAAAGAAGACATTGCAAGACTAAATAAAAAAATGGATGATCTTATGGAAATTAAAGAAACTGTTGACCAAATTAAAAAGATTCTGGACACTCATAGTACAAGACTAGACGAAGGTGAACAACGAATCAGTGACCTGGAAGATGACAAAATGGAAAATGAAAGCATAAAAGAAAGAATGGGGAAAAAAATTGAAAAAATCGAAATGGACCTCAGGGATATGATACATAATATGAAACGTCCAAATATAAGACTCATTGGTGTCCCAGAAGGGGAAGAAAAGGGTAAAGGTTTAGGAAGAGTAGTCAAAGAAATTGTTGGGGAAAACTTCCCAAATCTTCTAAACAACATAAATACACAAATCATAAATGCTCAGGGAACTCCAAATAGAATAAATACAAATAAACCCACTCCGAGACATATACTGATCACACTGTCAAACACAGAAGAGAAGGAGCAAGTTCTGAAAGCAGCAAGAGAAAAGCAATTCACCACATACAAAGGAAACAGCATAAGACTAAGTAGTGACTACTCAGCAGCCACCATGGAGGCGAGAAGGCAGTGGCACAATATATTTAAAATTCTGAGTGAGAAAAATTTCCAGCCAAGAATACTTTATCCAGCAAAGCTCTCCTTCAAATTTGAGGGAGAGATTAAATTTTTCACAGACAAACAAATGCTGAGAGAATTTGCTAACAAGAGACCTGCCCTACTGGAGATACTAAAGGGAGCCCTACAGACAGAGAAACAAAGACAGGACAGAGAGACTTGGAGAAAGGTTCAGTACTAAAGAGATTCGGTATGGGTACAATAAAGGATATTAATAGACAGAGGGAAAAATATGACAAACATAAAACAAAGGATAAGATGCCTGATTCACGAAATGCCTTCACGGTTATAACGTTGAATGTAAATGGATTAAACTCCCCAATTAAAAGATATAGATTCGCAGAATGGATCAAAAAAAATGAACCATCAATATGTTGCATACAAGGGACTCATCTTAGACACAGGGACACAAAGAAACTGAAAGTGAAAGCATGGAAAAAAATATTTCATGCAAGCTACAGCCAAAAGAAAGCAGGTGTAGCAATATTAATCTCAGATAAAATAGACTTCAAATGTAGGGATGTTTTGAGAGACAAAGAAGGCCACTACATACTAATAAAAGGGGCAATTCAGCAAGAAGAAATAACAATCGTAAATGTCTATGCACCCAATCAAGGTGCCACAAAATACATGAGAGAAACACTGGCAAAACTAAAGGAAACAATCGATGTTTCCACAATAATTGTGGGAGACTTCAACACATCACTCTCTCCTATAGATAGATCAACCAGACAGAAGACCAATAAGGAAATTGAAAACCTAAACAATCTGATAAATGAATTAGATTTAACAGACATATACAGGACATTACATCCCAAATCACCAGGATACACATACTTTTCTAGTGCTCATGGAACTTTCTCCAGAATAGATCATATGCTGGGACATAAAACAAGCCTCAATAAATTTAAAAAGATTGAAATTATTCAAAGCACATTCTCTGACCACAATGGAATACAATTAGAAGTCAATAACCATCAGAGACTTAGAAAATTCACAAAAACGTGGAGGTTAAACAACACACTCCTAAACAATCAGTGGGTTAAAGAAGAAATAGCAAGAGAAATTGCTAAATATATAGAGACGAATGAAAATGAGAACACAACATACCAAAACCTATGGGATGCAGCAAAAGCAGTGCTAAGGGGGAAATTTATAGCACTAAACGCATATATTAAAAAGGAAGAAAGAGCCAAAATCAAAGAACTAATGGATCAACTGAAGAAGCTAGAAAATGAACAGCAAACCAATCCTAAACCAAGTACAAGAAAAGAAATAACAAGGAGTAAAGCAGAAATAAATGACATAGAGAACAAAAAAACAACAGAGAGGATAAATATCACCAAAAGTTGGTTCTTTGAGAAGATCAACAAGATTGACAAGCCCCTAGCTAGACTGACAAAATCAAAAAGAGAGAAGACCCATATAAACAAAATAATGAATGAAAAAGGTGAGATAACTGCAGATCCTGAAGAAATTAAAAAAATTATAAGAGGATATTATGAACAACTGTATGGCAACAAACTGGATAATGTAGAAGAAATGGACAATTTCCTGGAAACATATGAACAACCTAGACTGACCAGAGAAGAAATAGAAGACCTCAACCAACCAATCACAAGCAAAGAGATCCAATCAGTCATCAAAAATCTTCCCACAAATAAATGCCCAGGGCCAGATGGCTTCACAGGGGAATTCTACCAAACTTTCCAGAAAGAACTGACACCAATCATACTCAAACTCTTTCAAAACATTGAAGAAAACTGAACACTACCTAACTCATTTTATGAAGCTAACATCAATCTAATACCCAAACCAGGCAAAGATGCTACAAAAAAGGAAAACTACCGGCCAATCTCCCTAATGAATATAGATGCAAAAATCCTCAACAAAATACTTGCAAATCGAATCCAAAGACACATTAAAAAAATCATACACCATGACCAAGTGGGGTTCATTCCAGGCATGCAAGGATGGTTCAACATAAGAAAATCAATCAATGTATTACAACACATTAACAAGTCAAAAGGGAAAAATCAATTGATCATCTCAATAGATGCTGAAAAAGCATTTGACAAAATCCAATATCCCTTTTTGATAAAAACACTTCAAAAGGTAGGAATTGAAGGAAACTTCCTCAACATAATAAAGAGCATATATGAAAAACCCACAACCAGCAGAGTACTCAATGGTGAGAGACTGAAAGCCTTTCCTCTAAGATCAGGAACAAGACAAGGATGCCCGCTATCACCACTGTTATTCAACATTGTGCTGGAAGTGCTAGCCAGGGCAATCCGGCAAGACAAAGAAATAAAAGGCATCCAAAATGGAAAAGAAGAAGTAAAACTGTCATTGCTTGCAGATGATATGATCTTATATCTAGAAAACCCTGAGAAATCGACGATACAGCTACTAGAGCTAATAAACAAATTTAGCAAAGTAGCGGGATACAAGGTTAATGCACATAAGTCAGTAATGTTTCTATATGCTAGAAATGAACAAACTGAAGAGACACTCAAGAAAAAGATACCATTTTCAATAGCAACTAAAAAAATCAAGTACCTAGGAATAAACTTAACCAAAGATGTAAAAGACCTGTACAAAGAAAACTACATAACTCTACTAAAAGAAATAGAAGGGGACCTTAAAAGATGGAAAAATATCCCATGTTCATGCATAGGAAGGCTAAATGTCATTAAGATGTCAATTCTACCCAAACTCATCTACAGATTCAATGCAATCCCAATCAAAATTCCAACAACCTACTTTGCAGACTTGGAAAAGCTAGTTATCAAATTTATTTGGAAAGGGAAGATGCCTCGAATTGCTAAAGACACTCTAAAAAAGAAAAACGAAGTGGGAGGACTTACACTCCCTGACTTTGAAGCTTATTATAAAGCCACAGTTGCCAAAACAGCATGGTACTGGCACAAAGATAGACATATAGATCAATGGAATCGAATTGAGAATCCGGAGACAGACCCTCAGATCTATGGCCGAGTGATCTTTGATAAGGCCCCCAAAGTCACTGAACTGAGTCATAATGGTCTTTTCAACAAATGGGGCTGGGAGAGTTGGATATCCATATCCAAAAGAATGAAAGAGGACCCCTACCTCACCCCCTACACAAAAATTAACTCAAAATGGACCAAAGATCTCAATATAAAAGAAAGTACCATAAAACTTCTAGAAGATAATGTAGGAAAACATCTTCAAGACCTTGTATTAGGCGGCCACTTCCTAGACTTTACACCCAAACACAAGCAACAAAAGAGAAAATAGATAAATGGGAACTCCTCAAGCTTAGAAGTTTCTGCACCTCAAAGGAATTTCTCAAAAAGGTAAAGAGGCAGCCAACTCAATGGGAAAAAATTTTTGGAAACCATGTATCTGACAGAAGACTGGTATCTTACATATATAAAGAAATCCTACAACTCAATGACAATAGTACAGTCGGCCCAATTATAAAATGGGCAAAAGATATGAAAAGACAGTTCTCTGAAGAGGAAATACAAATGGGCAAGAAACACATGAAAAAATGTTCAGCTTCACTAGCTATTAGAGAGATGCAAATTAAGACCACAATGAGATACCATCTAACACCAGTTAGAATGGCTGCCATTAAACAAACAGGAAACTACAAATGCTGGAGGGGAGGTGGAGAAATTGGAACTCTTATTCACTGTTGGTGGGACTGTATCATGGTTCAGCCACTCTGGAAGTCAGTCTGGCAGTTCCTTAGAAAACTAGATATAGAGTTACCATTCGATCCAGCGATTGCACTTCTCGGTATATAACCGGAAGGTCGGAAAGCAGTGACACGAACAGATATCTGCACGCCAATGTTCATAGCAGCATTATTCACAATTGCCAAAAGATGGAAACAACCCAAATGTCCTTCAACAGATGAGTGGATAAATAAAATGTGGTATATACACACGATGGAATACTGCACGGCAGTAAGAAGGAACGATCTCGTGAAACATATGACAACATGGATGAACCTTGAGGACATAATGCTAAGCGAAATAAGCCAAGCACAAAAAGAGAAATATTATATGCTACCACTAATGTGAACTTTGAAAAATGTAAAACAAATGGCTTATAATGTAGAATGTAGGGGAACTAGCAATAGAGAGCAATTAAGGAAGGGGGAAAAATAATCCAAGAAGAACAGATAAGCTATTTAACGTTCTGGGGATGCCCAGGAATGACTATGGTCTGTTAATTTCTGATGGATATAGTAGGAGCAAGTTCACAGAAATGTTGCTATATTAGGTAACTTTCTTGGGGTAAAATAGGAACATGTTGGAAGTTAAGCAGTTATCTTAGGTTAGTTGTCTTTTTCTTACTCCCTTGTTATGGTCTCTTTGAAATGTTCTTTTATAGTATGTTTGTTTTCTTTTTAAATTTTTTTCATACAGTTGATTTAAAAAAGAAGGGAAAGTTAAAAAAAAAAAAAAAACAAGGAAAAAGAAAAGATGTAGTGCCCCCTTGAGGAGCCTGTGGAGAATGCAGGGGTATTCGCCTACCCCACCTCCATGGTTGCTAACATGCCCACAGACATAGGGGACTGGTGGTTTGATGGGTCGAGCCCTCTACCACAGGTTTTACCCTTGGGAAGACGGTTGCTGCAAAGGAGAGGCTAGGCCTCCCTATGGTTGTGCCTAAGAGCCTCCTCCCGAATGCCTCTTTGTTGCTCAGATGTGGCCCTGTCTCTCTAGCTAAGCCAACTTGAAAGGTGAAATCACTGCCCTCCCCCCTACGTGGGATCAGACAACCAGGGAAGTGAATCTCCCTGGCAACGTGGAATATGACTCCCGGGGAGGAATGTAGACCTGGCATCGTGGGACGGAGAACATCTTCTTGACCAAAAGGGGGATGTGAAAGGAAATGAAATAAGCTTCAGTGGCAGAGAGAATCCAAAAGGAGCCGAGAGGTCACTCTGGTGGGCACTCTTACGCACACTTTAGACAACCCTTTTTAGGTTCTAAAGAATTGGGGTAGCTGGTGGTGGATACCTGAAACTATCAAACTACAACCCAGAACCCATGAATCTCGAAGACAGTTGTATAAAAATGTAGCTTATGAGGGGTGACAAGGAGATTGGGAAAGCCATAAGGACCACACTCCACTTTGTCTAGTTTATGGATGGATGAGTAGAAAAATAGGGGAAGGAAACAAACAGACAAAGGTACCCAGTGTTCTTTTTACTTCAATTGCTCTTTTTCACTCTAATTATTATTCTTGTTATTCTTGTGTGTGTGCTAATGAAGGTGTCAGGGATTGATTTGGGTGATGAATGTACAACTATGTAATGGTACTGTGAACAATCGAAAGTACGATTTGTTTTGTATGACTGCGTGGTATGTGAATATATCTCAATAAAATGAAGGAAAAAAAAAAAAAAAGATTCAAAGCCAGTACTCAAACATATGGGAGTGCAGCTGATTTTTAAGATAAAGCTGAACAGTAACAAAAGACAAAATCAAGCAACATTTTTAGGGTAGAACTAACCACGTGAACATATGTTACACATGGGTCATCTTAAAGCCAAACTTAACTTCACTCATCACCTTAGAGGGAAGCAGTGCAGTTAAAGAAAAGAGTGTGAATTAAAAGAAACCTTCTATAACTATTCAATTCTGTGAATTGGTTTTTCAAACACTCTACCATTCAGACATTTAATTCAGTAAATACATACTAATCATTTTGTTAAGAAAATAGTACTAGTATTTAAACATGACAGGGATATAAACATAGCCCTTGACATCACAAAGTATATAATATGCTGCAAAGGCAACATATACAAGCACAATTAAACATTACTCGACAGCAAGAAACATAATCAAGTAGAAATGCAAGAGATATTAAAAGATAGGGCTTTGACTAATCAGAAAAGTGAGAAATCAAATGAGTCAGAATGACTTTCAGCTGGTTAACAGAAAACCGAAGGCAAAATTGCTTAAACAATAAGGAACTTTATCTCATATAACAAGGAAGTTCATAGGTAGGATGGCTCCAGACAGAGTAAATAGGGCTCCAGTTCTGTTTCTCTGCTTTCTCTTGGCTCTGCCATCCTTCAATGATGGGCATTACCTTCACATTAGTAGCAAGACGGCTGCAGCAGTTCCGTATGTCACATCCAAACACAAACAGCTCTGGGGAGAAGAGGGACCACTGCTTTTCTTTCTTTTTCTCAAAAGCAAGAAAGCATTTCCTGTAAGTCTCTTGCTGACTTCCCCTTTATCTCCCATTGACCAAAAGTGGATCACATGCTGTTCTAGTGTGCTAATGCTGTCAGACTGCAAAATACCAGAAATGGACTGGCTTTTATAAAAGGGGGTTTATTTGGTTACACAATTACAGTCTTAAGGCCATAAAGCGTCCAAGGTAACGCATCAACAATTGGGTGCCTTCACTGGAGGATGGCCAATGACGTCTGGAAAACCTCTCCTAGCTGGGAAGGCACGTGGCTGGCATCTGCTTGCTCCCAGTTTGCGTTTCAAAATGGCTTTCTCCCAGAACATTCCTCTTTAGGCCACAGCTCCTCTTCAAAATATCACTCTCAGTTGCTCTTGGGATGTTTGTCCTCTTGTAGCTTCTCAGGAGCAAAATTCTGCTTTCAAAGGTCATCTCCAAAATGTCTCTGTAAGCTGCAGCTTCTCTCTCAGCTCCTGTGCATTCTTCAAGGTGTCCCTCTTGGCTGTAGCAAGCTTGCTCCTTCTGTCTGAGCTTATATAGTGCTCCAGTAAACTAATAAAGGCCCATGCTGAATGGGCGGGGCCACAACTCCATGGAAATTACCCAATGAAAGACCTTGCCCACAGCTGAGTGATCACATCTCCATGGAAACATCCAAAACATTCAATCAAAAGTTTCCAACCCAATCAACACCAATAGGTTTCCTGCCCACACAAGACTCCATCAAAGATAATGGTGTTTTGGGGGGCATAAAACCGTCCAAACCAGCACATTCCACCCCCTGTACCCCAAAATGACATGATCTTTCCATATACAAAATACATTCATCCCATCACAATATCACAAAAACTTAAATTATTTCAGTAACAATAGTTAAATACAAGATCCTATTAAATCAGTCACAGGCATGGTTTGTCCTAAGGCATAACTCCCCTCTAGCTGTGGACCTGTGAAATTCACAACAATTTATGTACTTCCAATATACAAAGGAGGGGCATTCATAGGATAAACTTTCCCATTGCCATAAGGAGAAACTGAAAGGAAAACAGGGTTTAAGGGATCAAAACAATTCCTAAAACCCACAGGGCAAACTCCATTAGATTTCAAAGTCTGAGAGTCATTAACAGAATGATGTTGCATCCCTGGGGCTTGAGAGAGCGGGAGTCTAACCCTTCCTAAGGGCCTTTGTGGCAGCCCTTTTCTCTCCAAATGCTGGGGTAAGTATTGCAACATATCGACACATTGGGCAGACCACCTTCTCGGCCCCACCATCCTCAACATTGGGGCAGCACCAGATTCCCTTCCAACTCTGGGGCACACACTCAACCCCTTCAGAAGAGTGGGGTGGCAGCCAGGCTCTCCCCTGTCCCCTGGGAATGTGCTCTACCTTCTTTGGGGCTTGGGGTGGCAGAACTTTTCCCGAGCATCGCGGCAAAAGGCCCGCCCTCAACCTCCATGGCAAACTCACCCTTTCCATGCGTGTGGGCCACTCTGCTCTCCCAGCCCGATAGCACTTAACTCCATACCTCAACCTCTGTGGCTCTGTCTTTGAGGAAATTTTTCCTTCAATTTGTTCCTTGTCTGTCTCTTCCAGTCCAGACCAGCAACAGCTCCATCTATAAAGATCTCGCAAAAATTCTGTTGGCTTCGCATGACACACACAGGTCAAAACCGTCAGAAAGCAGGACTTCCCACAAATCCTTTCTGGATAACTCCATCTCCAATTCTGCTTGGTACTGAAATGGCGGTCGGGTTCCATGTTTGGTTAAATCCCCACACTGGGCTGTAGCTTCTGGGGTTCTACCCCCTGGAAACCTGGAATTTTCCAAACCATCAGTTTCTGGATTCTTGGAATCCAAGAGTTCAGTTCTAAGTTTCTCTCTCTCTGCTCGCATTTTACTACAAGCTGCAAGGAGAAGCTATGCTATATCTACAACCCCTAGTTTCGAAATCTCATCAGCCAAGTATCCCAGCTCATCGCTCTCAAATTCTTCCTTCCATCTGACAGCAGGATTCAATTTTGCCAAATTCTCTGCCACTTTAAAACAAAGATTGGCTTTCTTCCAGTTGGCAAAGACACATTCATCATTTCTGCTCAAGGCCTCATCAGAAGTATATTTAGATTTTTAGAGTCCATATTTCCACAGTCTCTTCAAAGCAGTTTAGGCCTTTTCTAGCAAGCTCCTCACAATTCTTCCAGAATCTTCCCCTTCTCTATTTAAAAAGCTGTTCCAACATGTTTGGTATTTGCAAACTCAGCAGCAAAAGCGCCCCACTTCTCTGGTACCAAAATCTGTCCTAGTTTGCTAATGCTGCTGGAATGCAAAACACCAGAAATGGATTGGCTTTTATAAAGAGGGTTTATTTGGTTACACAGTTACGGTCTTAGGGCCATAAAGTGTCCAAGGTAATGCATCCAACAATCGGGTACCTTCAATGGAAGATGGTCAATGGCATCCAGAAAACCTCTGTTAGCTGGGAAAGCACACAGCTGGCATCCGCTCCAAGCTCTGCTGTCAAAATGGTTTTCTCCCAGGACATTCCTCTCTCGGCCACAGCTCCACTTCAAAATTTCACTTCAGTTGCTCTTGGGACGTTTGTCCTCTCTTAGCTTCTCTGGAGCAAGAGTCTGCTTTCAATGGCCATCTTCAAACTGTCTCTCATCTGCAGCTCCTTTCTCAGCTTTTGTGCATTCTCCAAAGTGTCCCTCTTGGCTGTAGCAAGCTTGCTCCTTCTGTCTGAGCTTATACAGTACTCCAGTAAACTAATCAAGGCCCATGCTGAATGGGCGGGGCCACACCTCCATGGAAATTATCCAGTGAAAGATCTTGCTCACAGTTGAGTGATCACATCTCCACAGAAACATCCAATCAAAAGTCTCCAACCCAATCAACACCAAAACGTTTCCTGCCCACACAAGACTGCATCAAAGATAATGGCATTTTGGGGGACATAAAACATCCAAACCAGCACACATGCCCATTCCTAAAATAATCACCACCAAAGGGAACAAGACCTACCATAACAGAGATAAGAATGGATGCTGGTAACTATCATGACTGGCAACTCAGTATTAGCTGAATATTTCAAAGACAGGCCTTGGGGGGTGGTATGATTGAACTAGAGAACAAATAAAAGAGAAAATTACACAGACAAAGGAAGGGATGAGTCTAACCAGAAGAACAATGTCAAACTCTGCAATCATACGTTAAACATGCTGTTATGGAAAAAAAATTCTCTTAAATTATGCTGCTGCCATTCCCTTGCAACACAAAAATTACTATTTGACAGTCGATAAATGCTAAGAACATAGAAGAACAGTCCTCTTTTTAGGGAAAGGATTTAAATTATTTAACTATCATTGGGAGATCATTAGACTCACCACTCCTTGTCAACACAGCAACCCATTCAGCTATCTCTGGGCTGAGAACATTCCATATTATGCACACAGATGACTCTACAGATTCAGTGTTGTAGAAATTGTTCCTTGAAGGTTTCTTTTCATTTGGGTTGGAGGTTTCACTCAAAAATCCACACACTCATAACTGGTGCTATCTGCAAATGAAAGCATGTAATTAGAAGGCAAAAAACTACAGGGAACTACCTTCCTAATCTATTACTAACAGATCATTATGAAAACTGAACTCAAACATTAGACTCAATAAACACCATGTTCAAACCAAGCTTTGTGCATCTCAAAGTTTATAATGCGCTTATTATACATAGCTAACACTTTTTCCCCATCAGAAGTTTACTGTAGCCTCCTTAGTATACTGGGTGCAACTCTGTATCAAAGGCTGCCCGCTGAGCATAATCTAGCACACAAATGTTTGGTGAACCCAAACAAGAATGACCTACACTATGTTAAAGGATAGCTGCTAACATTTATAAATCAGAAGACTTCACATGAAAGTCCAGATTTCTGACCTCTCTTGAAAAATCAGAATATTGGGCAATACTGCCCATATTCCCACATGGTAACAATCTGTTAGAAATGATAAGCAACTGTGCTTTGCAATTCCCCATAGATGCCACCACTCTTTCTTGTATTACCATCTGGCTCACAGTCACCTGCCTGGACTCTGTAGCCCATCTGACTATATATTTACATCGGCATGCAGGAAACATAAAATGTTACAGTCAAAGCCAAGCATGTTTTTCTGCCCTGAAGACACAGCAGAGCATAAGAGATAGAGGTTACAGGTTAGAGGACCCTAGGTTTGAGTTCTAATTCTGCAATTAAATAGTTATGTGACCTCGGGCCTGTTATTTTATGTCTCTGAGACATACTTCTCCATTTATAAGCCTCCAAATTAACATATAAGCACTTAACAAAATAAAGCAAACAAGCTTAAATTTTAATTTGTCCAAAATGAACTCATAGTCCTAAATGCATTACTCCTTCAGTCTTTCTCATCTCAATAAACAGCACCATGATCTATGTAGTTAGTGCTCAAGCCAGAAACCTGGGAATCCTTACTATCATACTCTCCTTCATTCCATCCAAACCATCACTGAGCCACAAGATTCTCTCTTCAAAATATACTTGAACAAATTCTTAGAATTCCAGCCATAAAAACAAAAAAGCAATTTCTCTCTCAGAACCAATCACATCCTGGAATTGCCTAAAAATTCAACTATTTAAATAATGATAGTTTAAAATTTCAAGGTTCCATATTACGAGGGACATTAGTATTTCATTTAAAGAAAAATGAAGACAATACATTAGGGATGCCACATATTACTCTTTGCACACAAATTCCTTCAGATCTAAATTAATGAACCACAAGGCTATGCTTAGACTGAAAACGAAATTAAGAAAACAATCCATTTACAATAACATCAAAAAAATACTTAAAAATAAATTTAACCATAGAAGTGCAAGACTTCTACACTGAAAACTACAACATATTGTTTTGTCTAAATACGTTCTAAATAAATGGAGAGATATCCCATGTTCATAGATTGGAAGATTTAATATTGTTTAATATTGTTAAAATACAATGCTCCCCAGATTGATATAAAGATTCAATACAATTCCCTATCAAAATATGACCTGGCTTTTTTTCAGAAATTGATAAGCTGATCCTAAAATTTATATGGAAATGCAAAACACCTTGAATACCCAAAATAATCTAAAAAAGGAAACAAAGTTGGAGGACGCACACTTCCTGATTTCAAAACTTGCTACACAAAGCTACAGTAATCAAAACAGTGTGGTACTTCTATAAGGCTGGGCATACAGACCAATGGAATAGAGCTCAGAGTCTAGAAATAAACCCTCACATCAGTGGTCAACTGATTTTTCGACAAGGGTACCAAGACTATTCAACAGAGAAAGAATATGGCACTGGAACAATTGGATATCCACATTCAAAAGGATGAAGCTGGACACTTACTTCACACCATATACAAAAACAAATTCAAAATGAGTCCTAGATCTAAATGTAAGAGCTAAAACTTTAAAACTCTTAGAAGAAAACATAGATATAAATCTGTGTAACCTCGAATTAGGCAATGGTTTCTTACATATGATCCCAAAGGCACAAACAACAAAAGAAAAAAACAGATAAATTGGATTTTATCAAAATTTAAAAACTTTGAGCTTCAAAAGACCCAGTCAAGAAATGAAAAAACAACTCAACGTATAGTTGTATATTTGATAAAGGACTTGTATCCAGAATATATAAAGAACTCTTAAAACTCAATATTAATAAAACAAATAACTAGACTTAAAAAGAGTAAATGCCCCCTAAGTACCTCTTTGTTGCACAGATGTGGCCCTCCCTCTCTAGCTAATCCAACTCAGCAGGTGAACTCACTGCCCTCCCCCTTACATGGGACCTGACTCCAAGAGATGTAAATCTCCCTGGCAAAGCAGTATATGACTCCCAGGCATGAATCTGGACCCAACACCATGGGATTGAGAACATCTTGACCAAAAGGGGGATGCTAAATGAAACGAAATAAAGTTTTACTGGCTGAGAGATTTCAAATGGAGTCAAGAAGTCACTCTGGTGGATATTCTTATGTACTATATACATAATCCTTTTTAGGGTTTAATGTATTGGAATAGCTAGAAGTAAATACCTGAAACTATCTAACTCCAACCCAGTAGACTTGACTGTTGAAGACAATTGTGTAACAATGTAGCTTACAATGGGTGACAGTGTGATTGTGAAAACCTTGTGGATCACACTCCCTTTATCCAGTGTATGGATGGATGAGTAGGAAAATGGGGACAAAAATGAAATGAAAAACAAGGTGGGATGGGGGAGATGATTTGGGTGTTCTTTTTTACTTTTATTTTTTATTCTGATTCTTTCTGGTGTAAGAAAAATGTTCAAAAATAGAGTGGAGTGATGAATGCATAACTATATGATGAACAGTTGATTCTACACCATGGATGTGACTATATCTCAATAAAACTGAATTTAATTTTTAAAAAAACATGGAAAAAAATGATCAAATGTT
The DNA here is from genome assembly GCF_015220235.1 of Choloepus didactylus. Classification (NCBI taxonomy): domain Eukaryota; kingdom Metazoa; phylum Chordata; class Mammalia; order Pilosa; family Megalonychidae; genus Choloepus; species Choloepus didactylus. The sequence goes on along the minus strand of NC_051319.1, from coordinate 72,488,926 downwards.
CTGAATACACACTGCTCTAAAAACCATGTAAATAGCCAATAAGCACATGTAAAGATACACAACATCAATAGTCATTAGGGGAATGCAAATCAAAACCGCAATGAGAATTGGGGCAAGATGACAGCATAGAGAGGTGTGAAATTTAGTTAGTCCCCTGGAGCAACTAATAAACAACCAGGAACAACTAGTAAATAATCTGCGGGGGGACAAACGTGACTGCCCACTCATCATACACCAACCTAAACTGAGAGGAGTGCCAGAGATCACAGTATAAAATCTGTAAGTAAAAACTGCAGACCTGATAAATTTAATCTTCTGGGAAAGCCCAGGAATGACTATGGTTTGTTAATTTCTGGTGGGTATGGTAGTAACAAGTTCACAGAAATCTTGCTATATAAAGTTATTTTCTTGGAGTAGTAACATATTGGAAGTACAGTAGTTATTTTAGGTTAGTTGCCTTTTCTTACTCCCTTGTTATGGTTTGTTTGAAATGTCTTTTTATTGAATTTAAAAAAAAAATTTTTTTTGATACAGTTAATTTTTTAAAAGAGTCAATTAAAACAAAACAAAACTGCAGGCCCAAGCCAAGAGCCGCTTTTCCCCACAGCCTGAACTGCAAAGCCTCGCTGTGACAGAGAGCAGCATTATCTGAACAAGCGAACACAGCTCAGCCAAGCTCCAACTGGGGTTTTAATTAACAAGCATTAATTGTGGTGATGGATGCAAAACTTTATGATGGTACCATGGGCAAATGATTGTACACTTTGGATCCTTAGATAACTGTATGGTATGTGAACAATCTCATTTAAAAAAAAAAACTGTAAGTAAAAACTGCAGAACCGTGCTGGGAGCCCCTCCCCCCAGAGTAGGCTGAGCTGCAAGACCTCACTGTAGGAGAAAGCAGCATTCCCCAAGCAAGAGAATATACCTCAGCCCAGCTCCAATTGGGGTTTTAATTAACAAATGTGGACTGCTAAATACAAGCTATAAACATAGACAAACCCCTAACAAACAGCAAAGTACCTAAGGTCGCTCCCAGTGGAGAGGAAGTGTGTCTGACGGAAGAACAAATTAATTAAAAAAAAAAAAAAATACAGAGGCTTTTAGAGACAACTGACCTTAGAGAGCCAGAAAACACTTGTGTCCCAGGAAAGGAAGCCCAGAACACTAGATGCTCTCTCACTGATGGGAGAAACTGGGAGGCTGTGGACTGGCTCTGAAAAGGGGCTTTCTTTCCCTTTCTCTCTCTGTCAACCTGAGAAGGTCAGTGGAGAAAGCCTCAGCCATTTTCAGTTTGCAGCGCTCTGACCCAGACAGGGTGGGGTTAACAGAGTCAGAGAGACAACGGAGTTACTTAATATGCAGAAGATAACTCTCTAGGGGGAGTATCTTCCCTAAGAGGAAGGAGGTGGGGCACAGATCTATTGCCTACCCTCCCTTCAGAACTCAGACTCAAGGGCCTGGGGGAAAACAATCAAAACAGAAATAAACTAAGGTGAGAACTAAAGGGCCACACCTCCTTACATCAGATGGGAGCAACAGGCTGACAGGCACCACCTCCTGGGCAGGTTAGGAAAAGCACAGTGGCTACAGGCCTCATAGGAAAGTCTATCAATCTTCTAAGACACACCCTCAGGGAAACTTGACACTGCATATAGCCCCATTTTGAGACCTTAACCCATTCTGCTTTGGGAAAATTAGATTGGGGTAACCCCAATTGATTTATAGAAAACTACAAATTACACTAAGAAAAATGAAGATATGGTCCAGTCAAAGGAATAAACTTATACCTCAACTGAGATACAGCTGAGATATTGTTTCACTTTAATGAAACAATCAATTAAAGATTTTCAAATAAATATGCTAAATCAATTCAAAACACAAGTCAACGAGTTCAGCGAAGATATAGCAAAGGAGATGAAGGATTTAAGAAAGCACTTGGCAAACATTAGGTAGAAATCGAAAGTTTGAAAAAACAACTGGCAGAATCTATGGAAATGAAAGGCACAACACAAGAGATGAAAAACACAATGGAGACAAACAACAGCAGATTTCAAGAGGCAGAAGAAAACATTCAGGAACTGGAGAACAAGACACCTGAAAGCCTACACACAAAAGAACAGATAGGGAAAAAAATGGAAAAATATGAGCAATGTCTCAGGGAACTGAATGACAACATGAAAAGCATGAATGTACATGTCACGGGTGTCCCAGAAGGGGAAGAGAAGGAAAAACAGGCAGAAACGATAATAGAGGAAACAATCAATGAAAATTTCCCATCTCTTATGAGAGACATAAAATTATAGATCCAAGAAGTGCAGCGTACCCCAAACAGAATGGATATGAATAAACCTATGCCAAGACCCTTCATAATCAGATTATCAATCATCAAAGACAGAGAGAATCCTGAAAGCAGCAAGAGAAAAGCAATCCATGTGATACAAAGGAAGCTTGATACAACTCTGTGCAGACTTCTCAGTAGAAACCATGGAGGCAAGAAGGAAGTAGTGTGATATATTTAAGATACTGAAAGAGAAAAACCACCAGCCAAGAATCCTGTATCTGGCAAAACTGCCCTTCAAATATGAGGGAGAGTTTAAAATATTCTCTGACAAACAGACAATGACAGAGTTTGTGAACAAGATACCTGCTCTATAGGAAATACTAAAGGGAACATTACAGACAGATAGGAAAAGACAGAAGTGAGAGGTCTGAAACACAATTTCAGGTGATGGTAGCGCAACCAGGTAAGGACACTGAACAAAGGTGACTCTGAATATGGTTGAAAGAGGAAGTTTAGGAGCATGTGGGACACCAGAGGAAAGAGGAAAGATAAAGACTGGGACTGTATCACTCACTGAAACCTAAAGTGATCAACAATTGTGATGAAATGTACAAATGTTTTTACATAAGAGAGAACAAAGGAATGAAAACCTTGCAATGTGTTTAAAATGGGTGATATTGGGGAAAAATACAATCAATACAAACTAGAGACTATAGTTAACAGAAACACTGTATTATGCTTTTTTTAATGTAACAAAGGCAATATTACCAAAGCTAAATGCCTGTAAGACAGGGGTATAAGGGAGGGGTATGGGACTCCTGGCATTGGTGATGTTGTCTGACTCTTTTATTGTACTTTAGTTTAATTCTACCTTTCCTGTTGTTGCTTTTTAGCTGTCATTTTTTTTCTTTCTTTTTCTTTTGTCTCTCTACACTCTTTGACTCTTCCTCCTTCTTTGTGGAAGAAATGGAGGTATTCTTATATAGACAGCAGTGATGGTGGTGAATGCATAAATATGTGATTATATAGGGAGCCATCGATTGTTTACACAGGACAGAATGTATGCTGTGTAAACAAAACAGTCAAAAAAAAATGGGTTGATGAAGAAACCTTCAGGGCACTACATTGAGTGAAATAAGTCAGACACAAAAGCACAAATATTGTATGGTCTCACTGATGTGAACTAATTATAATCTGTAAACTCATACTCACGAAATATAGGTTACCAGATATAGAACGAGGCTAAAGAAGGAGAAACAATTGCTTATTATGAGCAGAATTTTTAACAAAGTTTGATAGAGGTGACGGTAGCACATTATTGTGAGAATAACTAACGGTGCTGAATGGTGTGTGAATGTGGTGGAAAGGGAAGCTTAGAGTCACATATGTCACCAGAAGGAAAGCCGGAGGTTAAAAGAGGGGAATGTATAAAACAGTGAATCTTGTGGTGGACAATGTCCGTGATTAACTGTACAAATATTAGAAATCTCTTTCATGAACTGGAACAAATGTATGACACTATAACTAGAAGTTAATAACAGAGGAGTATATAGGGGGAAAATATACATATTCCAAACTATGTACTATAGCTCATAGTATTTTAACATTCTTTCATCAACAGTAACAAATGTACTACACCAATACTACGAGTCAATAATGGAGGGAAGGGGTTAGGGGTATGGGAGCATTCGAGTTTTCTTTTTTATTTCTTTTCTGGAAAAATGAGAATATCCTAAAAAATTGAAAAAAAAATTAATTGTGGTGATGGATGCAGAGCTATGTGATGGTACTGTGGGGAATTGATTGTGCACTTTGGATGACTGTATGGTATGTGAACAATCTCAATAAAATTGAATTTAAAAGAAAACTGCAATGAGATACCACTTCACATCCACCAGAATGTTTAAAATAAAAGATAATTACAAGTGTTGACAAGAATGTGGAGAAATCAGAACACTCATACACTGCTGATGAGAATTCAAACAGTGCAGCTGCTTTGGAAAACAGTATGGCATAGTTAATTACCCAACAATTCTACTCCTAGGTATAAATTCAAGATAAATGAAAACATACGTTGTCACAAAAGTTCATAGCGGCATTCTTCAAAACAGCAAAAAAGCTGAAACAACCCAAATGTCCATCAACTGAAGAACAGATAAATAAAACATAGCATAGCCATAAAATCAAATATTATTTGGCCATAAAAGAAATGAGGTATTGGTATAAAGTATGACATGGATGAACCTCAAAAATGTTGGGCTAAATGAAAGCCAGTCACAAAAGGCCACATATTGTATGAATTCATTTATACGAAATGTTCAGAATAGGCAAATCCATTGAGACAGAAGTACCTTAGGGGTTGTCAGGAGCTGGTAGGAGAAAATAGATTATAACTGCTAATGGGCATGGAATCTCTTTTAGGGATGATAAAATGTTCTAAAATTAAACAATGGTGATGATTGCACAGCTCTGTCAGTATACTAAACAGCACTGAATTATACACTTTACAAGGGTGAATGCTAAGGCATGTAAAATGTACCCCAATAAAGTTGTTATTAAAGAGTAGAATAATAAGGGGAGCTTATGAAAAACTTTATGCAATAAATTAAACCTAGATTAAATGGACAAATTCCTTGAAACATACAAGCTACCAAAGCTTACTCAAGAAGAAATAAATAATCTAAACAGCCACATATCTATTAAAGAAATTGAATCTGGAGTTGAAAATCTTTCCACAAGGAAAACTCCAGGCCTCAAAGGCTTTACTGGTGAATTCTATCAAACATTTACAGAATAAATAATACTAATTCTATAGAAACTCTTCCAGAAATAGAAGAGGAGGGACGTCCCAATTCATTCTAAGAGATAAGTAATACTCTGATACCAAAACCAAAGACATTATAAGAAAACTATAGAATAATATCCCTTATGAACACAGATGGAAAAAATTCTTAACAAAACATAGCAATTCAAATTCAGCAACATAAAAAAAGTTGCTTTAACATTCAAAAGGTAAGTAAAATAATGCATTATTTTAGCAAAATGAAAAAGAACCATATGATCAACTCAATAGATGCAGAAAAAGCAACTGTCAAAATCCAACAACCACTCCTAAAAAAAAATTCTCAGCAAAGACTGAAGATCTTCTGCAATCTGGTAAAGGCATCCATAAAAAACTACAGCTAACATCATACTTAATAGCAGAAGACCAAATGCTTTCCCTCATAGATGAAGAACAAGGCAAAGACGTTCACTCTCGCTACTTCTCTTCAGCACTGTACTGGTAAATGCAATAAGGCAAGGAAAAGAAATAAAAAGACATCCAGACTGGAAAGGAAGAAGTAAAACTGCCTTCATTTGTGGATAACACAATAGTCCATGCTGAAAAATCCCATGTAATCTATAGAAGACCTACTAGAACCAATAAATGAGTTTAGAAGACTGCAGAATATAAGATTAATAATCAGGAATCAATTCTATGCCTATCAAAGAACAATCAAAAATAAAATTCAGATCCAATATTTCATTTACAGTGTCATAAAAAATATGACCTACTTAGGAATAAATTATCAAACGATGTGCAAAGAAGATATAAATAAACAAGTACATCAGGTTCATCGATCAGAGGAAGAGGTTAATTCCCCTCAATTTGAGAAACAGATTCAAAGTAATTCCAATCATAATCCCAGGCTTTTTTTTTTTGTAAAAATTGACAAATGGATTCTAAAATTCATATGGAAAAACAAAGGAACCAAAATAGCCAAAACAACTTTGAAAAAGAACATCAATTTTAGAAGACACATTTATAATGTTACAATATTATAATGTCACAATAATCAGGACAGTGTTATTGGCATTGAAAGACAAATAGATCAATAAAGCAAAATTGCAGTCCAAAAATAGACCTATTAACGTATGGTCAATTGACCTTCCACAAAAGTACAAAGGCAACCTAGTGAACAAAAGATAGCCTTGTCAACAAATGGAACTGGAACAAATGAATCCATACTTCATCCCATATACAAAAATTAACTCAAAATGAACCAAAGATGTAAAGGTAAAACCTAAATTTTAATACTTATTGAAGGAAACATAGGAGAAAATCTTTGTAGCCTTGGCTCAGGCAAAGATCCCTTAGATGTAAGACAAAAGAATGATCCAAGAAAAACAAAAGTGATAAACTGGACTTCATCAAAATTAAGAATTTATGCTCTTTCCAAGACACCGTTAATAAGATGAAAAAGACAAGCCACATTTGCAAAGACAGTATCTGCAAATCATGCATCTAAAAAAGGACTTGTATCAAGAGTATATAAAGAACTCTCAAAACTCAATAATAATGCCCAGTTTCAAAAAGGCAAATGATCTCAACACACTCTTTACCAAAGAAGACATACACAGAGCAAATAAGCACATGAAGAGATGTTCAACATCCATAGTGAATTGGATTATGGGATCATGCCCCCACACAAAGACGTATTCAAGCCCTAATCCCTGGTCCTATGGGTATGAACTCATTTGTCAACAGGATTCTCAAAGATCCTATTAGGATAAGGCTAAAGTGAATCAGACTGGACCTTAATCCAATGTGTAAGTGGAATCCTTGTAAGCAAAGGAAACTTGGAGAAAGTAGTAGGACTAAGGAAGAGACAAGGAGACATCACCATGTAACAAGAGGATTGCTGGCATGCCACCACAAGAATGCTACAGGCTTCGGAGAGAGTATGGCCCACTGATACCTTAATTTTGGACTTCCACCCTCCAAAATGAAGAGACAATATATTCCTAAAGTTTAAGCCAAGCAGTCTGAGGTAAACGTTATAGCAGCCCTGGCAAACTGAGACATCATTATTCATTAGAAAAATGTAAATTAAAATCACAATAAAATACCATTGTATATGTTCTAGTTTGCTAATGCTTCACTGGAGGATGGCAAATGGCATCTGGAAAACCTCTGTTAGCTGGGAAGGCACGTGGCTGGCGTCTGCTCCAAAGTTCTGGTTTCAAAAAGGCCTTCTCCCAGGACGTTTCTCTCTAGCAAGCTTGCTCCTCTTCAGAACATCACTCACAGCTGCACTGAGTTCATTCTCTTTGAGTCAGCTCATTTATATGGCTCCACTGATCAAGGCCCACCCTGAAAGGGTGGGGCCACGCCTCCATGGAAATATCCCATCAGTTGTCATCTACAGTTGGGTGGGGCCCATCTCCATGCAAACAACCTAATCCAAATGTTCCAACTTAATCCCCACTACTATGTCTGCCCCACAAGATTCCATCAAAGATAATGGCGTTTGGGGAACACAATACATTCAAACTGGCACAGTATACTTACTAGAATACCTAAAATCAAAAGAATAACCAAACTTTGGAGTAATGAAAACGCTCTAAAATTGACTGTGGTGATGAATGCATATTTATATAATAATACTGTGAGCCATGGATTGTATACTTTGGATGGCTTATATGGTGTGTGAATATATCTCAATAAAATCGCATTTAAAAAAAAAGAATGACCATACTAAGTGATGGCAAGAACACAGATCACTTGGAACACTCATACACTGCCGGCAGGAATGTAAAATGGTATAACCACTTGGGAAAATAGTTTGGCAGTTTCTTAAAAAATTAAACATATGCCTACCATATAACCAAGCCATTGCAGTCCTAAGTATTTGTCAAAGGAGAATTGAAAGTGTATGTCCACACAAAGACTGACCATAGTGGCTTTATTTGCGATAGCCTAAAACTGGAAACAACCCAACTGTCCACCAAGTGGATGGATAAACAAAAGTGCGGTATAGCCCTTCAATATATTACTACTTGCAATAAAAAGGAATGAACTATTACGCCCTCATAGACATAGAAGAATCTCAAAATAATTATATTTAGTGAAAGGGGCAACTCAAAAAAGAGCTTATACTGTAAAGTCTACTTATATAAAATTCTAGAAATGCAAACTAATCCCTAGTAACAGCACATCAGCTGCCTGCCTGTGATGGGGAGATGGGCAGAGAGGAACTACACAAGGCTGAAAGAAATTTTGGGGGGAGGGACAAATATTTTCATTATCTCGAGTATGGTGCTGGGTATATTCATATGCAAAACTTATCAAACTGTACACTGTAAGTATGTGCAACTGCTTTTATGCTAATTATGCCTCAATAAAGCTGTTTAAAACAAAATAAAGCATTACACATTAATAAATGGTAGCAAGACTGATTAATATGAAAACAAGACCTTTTCAAATGCATCAAGTTTGAAAATCATGGCCACAATCTTTCTCTTCAGAAAAAATAACTTAAAAATGTAACATCTCAATGTTAAGGATCAAGAATATATAATTACTGATCAGAAAGAAAGCATATGCCAAAAGGAGCACTCTAACCTAGTAAAATTTGGCAAAAAGGAAATTTGGTGAATTTCAACATTATTCATTCAATTGTGGTCCACGGAATATACATCTGACAGGAATTAGATAAAAAATATTAAGCAATTTAACTGTCAACCAGAAAGACATTTTAATATAATCACTCAGAGTTCATCTGGGTATTACTACTAAAATGTACTTCTCATTCTGATTACAATTCACGAAAAATGGCAAGAAACCATATCCCACTGAATTAATGTTAAATTCTGGCAAGCTTTGATGCTTTCTGTACCCCACTGAATGCCACCTCTCTCCCCATCTGCCAGTGTTATTGATAAAAAAAAAAAAAAAAAAAAAAGAACAAATTGCATTATTTCCTAAGCTGAGTTTAACCATTATATTTTATTTTAGACAACATCAAAAGTGTGTACCCCCACCCAGGGATTTTTCTTCTTCAAGTTACTGTCTCAGTTCCATTATTCTGCTATAAAAAGACTGGGCCTTTAAAGAAATGAGTTAACATTGCTACCTTTCAAATAGTTTTAGGGCAGTCGTACAGAAAAATTATGCTAGTTCTGCAACATTCCAAATGGAAGAACTACAATCAATGAATGGTATATGTTCAACATATAGAATATCTTTTTGAGTCACTGCTACCTAAAAGTAGCATGTCCTATCTTGGGATGCAGAGAATACCTATCAGCAGTTGGAATGTTTCAATAGTGATTCAAAAGTTCCACAGATGGGTGAATTAGACCAACTTTATGATTCCTTCCAATCCTCATATCCTCTTATGAACTTAAAAATAATAAAATCTATTTTCAAGTGCCTAATCCACTGCAATTCAAAAGTCTTCAAAGTTTAAGCTGATCAAACTATGAGAGTTGAAGTCCTAAGTCTTACAGTAACATTTTTGTTTAGTTTCTACTTTTCACCAAAGGATAGTTGCTCAGATGTGGCCCTATTTCTCTAGCTAGGCCAACTTGAAAGGTGAAATCACTGCCCTCCCCCGTATGTGGGATCAGACACCCAGGAGAATGAATCTCCCTGGCAACGTGGAATATGACTCCTGGGGAGGAATGCAGACCCGATATTGTGGGATGGAGAACATCCTCTTTACCAAAAGGGGGAAATGAAAGGAAATGAAATAAGCTTCAGTGGCAGAGAGATTCCAAAACGAATCTCTTACGCACAATTTAGACAACCCTTTTTAGGTTCTAATGAATTGGGGTAGCTGGCAGCAGATACCTGAAACCATCAAACTACAACCAAGAACCCATGAATCCTGAAGACAATTGTATAAAAATGTAGCTTATGAGAGGTGACAATGAGATTGCGAAAGCCATAAGGACCACACTCCCCTTTGTCTAGTTTATGGATGGATGAGTAGAAAAATGGGAGAAGGAAACAAACAAACAGACAAAGGCACCCAGTGTTCTTTTTTACTTTAATTGCTCTTTTTCACTTTAATTATTATTCTTGCTATTTTTGTGAGTGTGCCACTGAAGTTGTCAGGGACTGATTTTGGTGATGAATGTATAACTATGTAATGGTACTGTGAACAATCAAATGTACGATTTGTTTTGTATGACTGTGTGGTATGTGAATATATCTCAGTAAAATGAATATTAAAAAAAATGCTGATTAAGTAAAGCCCATAAGGACCTTTTTAGTTTGAACTGTTATCCACTGCTCTGGTGTTTGATTTAGATGAAATCATTTAGTACTTGTAGAAGTATCTTTTGATTATGTTTAAGAAATTATTTGTATCTAATGTCACTGTAATGTGGACTAAATTTTGGTAAGCAAGCATTGAGAAAAAATAAAATTTAATAAAAAAAAATTATCAGGGTTTGATCCTGTTAGATTACTCTAATGTTGAGAGAAAAATATGTGCTTAAATACACATCCTATTTCCTTGCTCATTTAATATCAAGCACCAGCTCCTTTTTTCTTTTCCCAAAAAAATATAGATCTGGAAGGGACAAAGATTTATAAGAAATTTAGTCCAATTTCCTCATTTTACATATTCAGAAAGGTAAAGAAATTTGCCCTAAATCACCTAACTAACCAGTATAATGACTATTAGTGCTGCAGTAAGTCCCTACCATTTATTTCTCCCATAACAATATTGCAACGAAATGAATGCATCCATTCACGTCAACATTTTAAGTGAAAATTAGCTGGGCAAATAATGTAGCCAGTGGTGACACCTGAAACTCAAGACATTTTTGTTTTGCCTCTTGCTATTGTTTGCTGGTGCTGTTAACATTCCTAGTCCCTGAAAATGTAGTAGGTTGCAGAAATGTTGGACATCCACACCTCGGTTATTACTGATATTCTCACAAACACTGAGGACTGACAATTTGGTGGGCCAGGCCCTTGATCTTGGGGCTTGCCCTTATGAGGCTTGTTGCTGCGGAGGTAAGACTGGCTGCTTCGGAGTCTTCCCCGAGCGTCTCTTTGTTGCTCCGATGTGGCCTCTCTAAGCCCACTTGGCAGGTGAACTCACTGCTCTCCCCCCCTGCATGGAACATGACTCCCAGGAGTGTGGATCTCTCTGGCAACGTGGGACAAGGCTCCCGGGGGTGGGCTGGACACAGCATCATGGGACTGAGAAAACCTTCTTGACCAAGGAGGGGGAGGCTGAGAGATCTCAGGTGGAATAGAGAGGTCATTATGGAGGGCATTATTATGCATATATAGATATCTCTTCTTAGGTTTTGGTGTACTGGAGTGGCTAGAGGGAAATACCTGAAACTGTCAAACTGCAACCCAGTGGCCTTGATTCTTGAAAACAACTGTAAAACTATGTAAGTTGCATGGTGTGACAGTGTGATTGTGAGAACCTTGTGGCTCACACTTCCTCTGTCCAGAGTATGGATGGAAAAGTGGAAAATGGAGACAAAAACTAATGAAAAATAGGGTGGGATGCGGGGGATGGAATGATTTGGGTGTTCTTTTTTACTTTTATTTTATATTCTTATTTTCATTCTTTTTGGAGTAATGAAAATGTTCAAAAACTGATTCTGGTGATGAATGCACAACTATATGATGGAACTGTGAACAGTTGATTACACGCCGTGTATGACTGTATGGTATGTGACTATATCTCAATAAAACTGAATCTAAAAAAAAAGATGTAGTAGGTGACAGAAATGGATACAAGTGAGGATATAAATGTGGGTAGCTGAGAATGAGACAAAGTTTAAAAAGGGAGAAAAAAAACTATTTCTAGCTACTGGAGATTCAGTATCTGGTGGAAAGTGCTGCATATGCCTTAAATAAGAAACAGAAAAAGAGTGATGAGGTAATAAAGATGCGCTACTGGTGGGAATGCGAAATGATACAACTACTTTGAAAAACAGTTTGGCAGTTTTCTTATAAAGTTAAACACAGATTTCCCATCCACCCTAGCAATTCTATTACCAGAAGAAATGAAAAAGAAGATGATCTAGGAGAGGTGATATACCATAGCAGTTAAGAAAACAGGCTCTGGAGTCAAACCATCAGGGTTTGAATTCTGCCTCTGCCACCTGTAAGATGTGTTAATTTTAAGCAAATTGCTCAACCTCTCCATGCCTCCACTTTCCTAAACCTTATAAAATGGAAATAATTAATAAGTTACTGTGAGGTTTAAATCAGGTTAATACAATGCAAAATGCTAAGAACTTGGTCGGGCACACAATAAGCCTTTCAGAACTGTGACTATTAGAAGGGGAATGGGACTTAATATTCTGATATAACATTATGCTAGGAATTTTCTTAGCAAGTCAGAGGACATTTTTAATACATACACACACCTACAGCAACTGCAGTACAGTGCAGTATTAAATTTTGTTTATGGTCAGATGAACATGTTTTCCAATTCTTACTGCCATGGGGAATTACAGAGAAGTTATTTTACCTCACTGAGCTTTGGTTTCATCAACCATACAATGAAACAATTCTACTGACCTCAAAGGGTTAATGTAAGAATGTAATAAGATTATATGATACTCAGTACGTATCATGGTAGCTAAAATCTGAGACTCTTTTAATATAATGTTATTGGAGTATTTACATTATAACTAGTGTGTGCATTCATCCTTTTTGCCTGGGATAGTCTCAGTTTATTCTTGTTTTCAGAATGTAATTATCAACAGCCTTTCAATCTCAGTATGTCCTGGTTTAGATGATAAACTATAAGGTTACTCTAACTGAAATTCTTTCAAGATTCTCCCCCTATTTAGTTCTTTGTCCTCTTAAATGTTCTCTTATTCCCTTTTCAGTGACTACCTCTTTGCCCTTTGACTCGTTTACTCCCCTTTTCCAATCACCTTCACTCTTTTTATCTCCTTAACTAGGTTCTTGGTGACCTCAATGCTCCAGGTCCATGTTATTCTGTGGCCCCACACTCCTCAACAATGTCATGCTTTCCAAACCTAATCTTCCTCAAATACCTATCTGCTTTTCAAACTGAATTCCAGAATAAAAGTTACTCACCTAAAAAAACAGAACACCAATAATGGATTAAAATTTTAGCTCTTTTAAGAATATCTACATTTTAACAGGGAACGCCTCAAGTAACAATGCCTTAACCCAAACTAGAGAATCTCTAACATTAATTTCAGATATTGTAACAGCTGAGTGGCGGTCATTTGAAGACATTTTTATACTCCTCAAATCAAACAATTTAAGTGAGCAGTTTCTACTAAATAAATATATTAGAATAGACCTGAGTTCCTTCTTTTTTGCTGGTTCCTAAATAATCCACTCAAAATCACAGGGGGTGGGGTGGAGTGTCTTAGCTCACATATTAATATTAGATTACAGGTCTTAAGGGTTTTGTCCTATGCCTTCTTCTTTCACTCTGCATACTCCCCCTGAGGTTATTTCAGCCACTCCCCTGAGCTCAATTAACACATACACATGTTACTGGCAACCAAATCTACATCTCTGGCCCAAAACTATCTCTAGCCTAAATCTCTCCAGCCTAAAGAATCTTTCATTTTAACCTCATATATCCAATTGCACCTAGTACATATCCCCCATGATGTCCTACCTCAGCATAAGGCTTAACCAAACTCATACCCCTTCCCTACCATGCCTCCACCCCAATTCAATTTAAGTTCTCTCTCATTTACCCAGTTCCCCAAGCCATGAACAAGAAGTGTTGTCCTTGATTCGTACCTTTCCACCTTATCCCTTAGAGCCAATCACCAAGTTCTGTCAATTGTACCTCTCAACTATTTTCCCAATCTGTTTCTTCCCGACACTACAGCCATTAGCCTAGGTCTAGGCACCACTATCATCTTGCTAACAAACACCACAACAGCTGCTAACTGGTCAACAGTCTTGGCTCTTTCCAGCTCATTCTCATTTTAGCTAGAATGATCCTGCTAAAATGAATGTCTGATCATGTTACTTAAAACTCCCTTTATATATTTACCTCAGGAAAAATTCAGTCCGTACTATGACTTCTAAGGATCTTTATGATTTGGTCCCTGCTTTTCTCTTCAATCTCATTTACAACTTCTTCCACTCACCCCACACCCATAATTGTGTGCCATCCAACAATTCTCAATTCCTTTGTGTTACCAAAACCACCGGGCTCGCTCATGCTCTCTCTCTCGCTCTCTCTCCGACAGGGCATCACGCTTGCTGTTCACCTTTGCCTCGCATACTCTTCAGGACTCAATGTGGCTGTCCCTTCCTTCATGAAGCATTCCCCAATCCTCAAATCTATGACAGGCACTGTTGCAATGGATACTGTGCCTCCCCTCAGGGCACTTATATTAAAGAGACTCTAAACTGTGGCTCCACCTCCAAATTATGGGGGAACCTAGCCCCAGAATTTCAGTTTCAGGAGGCATCCAGTTTGGAGTATTATATTTAAGGCATTAATAAACTAAAATGTATCCAGGGAAGAGAAAGCAAGATGGCAAGGGATCCGAAAATCATGTCACTTAAGAATTCAAGAAACTTGAGAGTAAGTTTAGCCTAGCAGAAAGGACATGGGAAAGATACGACAGCCTGAATTCAAGTATGTGTAGGCCTTAGCACAGAACATGAAACAGTAGAAGACTTACAGTGTGCATTGGCCAAGACAGTGGAAGTAAGGCAATTCTGTAGAAGCTTCAGGAAGGCAATTTGGGTTTTAAAAACGGAGGAACCAACTTCAAGTGTAATGTCCTCCCAAAACATGTTGTGGGAGGCGGGGCAAGATGGCAGATTGGCGAGCTGTATGTTTTAGTTACTCCTCGAGGAAAGTAGGTAGAAAGCCAGGAACTGCTTGGACTGCACACAACAGAGCAATTTGACTTTGGGCATACTTCATACAACACTCATGAACATGTCAAACTGCTGAGATCAGCGAAATCTGTAAGTTTTTGCGGCCAGGGGACCTGTGCCCCTCCCTGCCAGGTTCAGTCCCGTGGGAGGACGGGCCGTCAGTGCTGGGAAGGAGAAGGGAGAACTGCAGTGGCAGCTCTTATCGGAAACTCATTCTACTGATCCAAACTTCAACCAGAGACAGACTGAGACCAGACACCAGAGAATCTGAGAGCAGCCAGCCCAGCAGAGAGAAGACAGACATAGCAAAAAACAGCAAGAAAAACTCCAAAATGAAAGCGGAGATTTTTGGAGTTCTGGTGAACATAGAAAGGGGAAGGGCAGAGCTCAGGCCCTCAGGCTCATATGCACATCCCGGATAAAAACTGATCTCTTGTCCCCCTGGATCTTTCCTTAATGGCCCTAACTGCTTTGTCTCTTAGCATTTCAATAACCCATTAGATCTGCAAGGAGGGCTTTTTTTTTTTTTGTATCTTTTTTTTTTCTGTTTCTAAAATAATTACTCTAAGAAGCCCAATACAGAAAGCCTCAAAGACTTGCAATTTGGGAAAGTCAAGACAAGAGCAGAACTAAGAGAGCTCTGAGACAAAAGGCAATAATCCAGTGGCTGAGAAAATTCACTAAACACCGCAACTTCCCAAGAAAAGGGGGGTGTCCGCTCACAGCCATCATCCTGGTGGAAAGGAAACACTCCTGCCCGTTGCCGGCCCCATAGCCCAGAGCTGCCCCAGAAAACCCAGTGTGACAGAAGTGCTTCAAATAACACGCAAACACCACAAAACTGGGCGTGGACATTAGCCTTTCCTGCAACCTCAGCTGGTTGTCCCAGAGTTGAGAGGGGGAGCAGTGTGAATTAACAAAGCCCCATTCAACCATCATTTCAGCAGACAGGGAGCTTCCCTACACAGCCCAGCAGACCAGAACCGCCCTGGGGGGGACGGCACTCACCTGTGACATAGCACAGTCATCCCTCAACAGAGGACCAGGGGGTGCACAGACTGGAAGAGGGACCCACTCCCAAGTCTCAGGAGCCATATGCCAATACCAAGGACTTGTGCGTCAGGGGCAGAGACAAACTGTGGCAGGACTGAACTGAAGGATTAGACTATTGCAGCAGCTTTAAAACTCCAGGAACACCAGGGAGATTTGATTGTTAGAGTCACCCCCCGTCCCTGACGGCCCAGACACACGCCCCATATACAGAGCGGGCAACACCAACTACACATGCAAGCTTGGTACACCAATTGGACCCCACAAGACTCACTCCCCCACTCACCACAAAGGCTAAGCAGGGGAGAACTGGCTTGTGGAGAACAGGTGGCTCGTGGACGCCACCTGCCTGTTAGTTAGAGAAAGTGTACTCCACGAAGCTGTAGATCTGATAAATTAGAGATAAGGACTTCAATTGGTCTACAAACCCTAAAAGAACCCTATCAAGTTAAGCAAATGCCAAGAGGCCAAAAACAACAGAAAATTATAAAGCATATGAAAAAACCAGACGATACGGATAACCCAAGCCCAAGCACCCAAATCAAAAGACCAGAAGAGACACAGCACCTAGAGCAGCTACTCAAAGAACTAAAGATGAACAATGAGACCATAGTACGGGATACAAAGGATATCAAGAAGGCCCTAGAAGGGCATAAAGAAGACATTGCAAGACTAAATAAAAAAATGGATGATCTTATGGAAATTAAAGAAACTGTTGACAAATTAAAAAGATTCTGGACACTCATAGTACAAGACTAGAGGAAGATGAACATCGAATCAGTGACCTGGAAGATGACAGAATGGAAAATGAAAGCATAAAAGAAAGAATGGGGAAAAAAATCGAAAAAATCGAAACGGACTTAAGTGATACGATAGATAATATGAAACGTCCAAATATAAGACTCATTGGTGTCCCAGAAGGGGAAGAAAAGGGTAAAGGTCTAGGAAGAGTATTCAAAGAAATTGTTGGGGAAAACTTCCCAAATCTTCTAAACAACATAAATACACAAATCATAAATGCTCAGCGAACGCCAAATAGAATAAATCCAAATAAACCCACTCCAAAACATATTCTGATCACACTGTCAAACACGGAAGAGAAGGAGCAAGTTCTGAAAGCAGCAAGAGAAAAGCAATTCACCACATACAAAGGAAACAGCATAAGACTAAGTAGTGACTACTCAGCAGCCACCATGGAGGCAAGAAGGCAGTGGCACGATATATTTAAAATTCTGAGTGAGAAAAATTTCGAACCAAGAATACTTTATCCAGCAAAGCTCTCCTTCAAATTTGAGGGAGAGCCTAAATTTTTCACAGACAGACAAATGCTGAGAAAATTTGCTAACAAGAGACGTGCCTTACTGGAGATACTAAAGGGAGCCCTACAGACAGCGAAACAAAGAAAGGAGAGAGAGACTTGGAGAAAGGTTCGGTACTAAAGAGATTCGGTATGGGTACATTAAAGGATATTAACAGAGGGGAAAAATATATATGACAAACATAAACCAAAGGATAAGATGGCTGATTCAAGAAATGCCTTCACAGTTATAACGTTGAATGTAAATGGATTAAAATCCCCAATTAAAAGATATAGATTCGCAGAATGGATTAAAAAAAATGAACCATCAGTATGTTGACTCATCTCAGACACAGGGACACAAAGAAATTGAAAGTGAAAGGATGGAAAAAAATATTTCATGCAAGCTACAGCCAAAAGAAAGCAGGTGCAGCAATACTAATCTCAGATAAAATAGACTTTAAATGCAGGGATGTTTTGAGAGACAAAGAAGGCCATTACATACTAATAAAAGGGGCAATTCGACAACAAGAAATAACAATCGTAAATGTTTATGCACCCAATCAAGTTGCCACAAAATACATGAGAGAAACAATGGCAAAACTAAAGCAAGCAAGTGATGTTTCCACAATAATTGTGGGAGACTTCAACACATCACTCTCTCCTATAGATAGATCTATAGATAGATCAACCGGACAGAAGACCAATAAGGAAACTGAAAACCTAAACAATCTGATAAATGAATTAGATTTAACAGACACATATAGAATATTAAATCCCAAATCACCAGGATACACATATTTCTCTAGTGCTCACAGGACTTTCTCCAGAATAGATCATACGCTGGGACATAAAGCAAGGCTCAGTAAATTTAAAAAGATTGAAATTATTCAAAGCACATTCTATGACCACAATGGAATACAATTAGATGTCAATAACCATCAGGGACTCAGAAAATTCACAAATACCTGGAGGTTAAACAACACACTCCTAAACAATCAGTGGGTTAAAGAAGAAATAGCAAGAGAAATTGCTAAATATATAGAGACGAATGAAAATGAGAACACAACATACCAAAACCTACGGGATGCAGCAAAAGCAGTACTGAGGGGGAAATTTACAGCACTAAACGCATATATTAAAAAGGAAGAAAGAGCCAGAATCAAAGAACTAATGGATCAACTGAAGAAGCTAGAAAATGAACAGCAAACCAATCCTAAACCAAGTAGAAGAAAAGAAATAACAAGGATTAAAGCAGAAATAAATGACATAGAGAACAAAAAAAAATAGAGAGGATAAATATCACCAAAAGCTGGTTCTTTGAGAAGATCAACAAGATTGACAAGCCCCTAGGTAGACTGACAAAATCAAAAAGACAGAAGACCCATATAAACAAAATAATGAATGAGAAAGGTGACATAACTGCAGATCCCGAAGAAATTTAAAAAATTATAAGAGGATACTATGAACAACTGTATGGCAACAAACTGGATAATGTAGAGGAAATGGACAATATCCTGGAAACATATGAACAACCTAGACTGACCAAAGAAGAGACAGAAGACCTCAACCAACCTATCACAAGCAAAGACATCCAATCAGTCGTCAAAAACCTTCCCACAAATAAATGCCCAGGGCCAGATGGCTTCACAGGGGAATTCTACAAAACTTTCCAAAAAGAACTGACACCAATCTTACTTAAACTCTTTCAAAACACTGAAGAAAATGGAACACTACCTAACTCATTCTATGAAGCTAACATCAATCTAATAAGAAAACCAGGCAAAGATGCTACAAAAAAGGAAAACTACCGGCCAATCTCCCTAATGAATATAGATGCAAAAATCCTCAACAAAATACTTGCAAATCGAATCAAAAGACACATTAAAAAAATCATACACCATGACCAAGTGGGGTGCATTCCAGGCACACAAGGATGGTTCAACATAAGAAACTCAATGTATTACAACACATTAACAATTCGAAAGGGAAAAACTCAAATGATCATCTCAATAGATGCTGAAAAAGCATCTGACAAAATCCAACACCCGTTTTTGATAAAAACACTTCAAAAGGTAGGAATTGAAGGAAACTTCCTCAATATGATAAAGAGCATATATGAAAAACCCACAGCCAGCATAGTACTCAATGGTGAGAGACTGAAAGCCTCCCCTCTAAGATCAGGAACAAGACAAGGATGCCCGCTATCACCACTGTGATTCAACATTGTGCTGGAAGTGCTAGCCAGGGCAATCCCGCCAGACAAAGAAATAAAAGGCATCCAAACTGGAAAAGAAGAAGTAAAACTGTCATTGTTTGCAGATGATATCATCTTATATCTGGAAAATCCTGAGAAATCGACGATACAGCTACTAGAGCTAATAAACAAATTTAGCAAAGTAGCGGGATACAAGATTAATGCACATAAGTCAGTAATGTTTCTATATGCTAGAAGTGAACAAACTAAGAGACACTCAAGAAAAAGATACCATTTTCAACAGCAACTAAAAAAATCAAGTACCTAGGAATAAACTTAACCAAAGATGTAAAAGACCTATACAAAGAAAACTACATAACTCTACTAAAAGAAATACAAGGGGACCTTAAAAGATGGAAAAATATTCCACGTTCATGGATAGGAACTGCCACAGTGACTTCATGTCATTAAGATGTCAATTCTACCCAAACTCATCTACAGATTCAATGCAATCCCAATCAAAATTCCAACAACCTACTTTGCAGACTTGGAAAAGCTAGTTATCAAATTTATTTGGAAAGGGAAGATGCCTCAAATTACTAAAGACACTCTAAAAAAGAAAAACGAAGTGGGAGGACTTACACTCCCTGACGTTGAAGCTTATTATAAAGCCACAGTTGTCAAAACAGCACGGTACTGGCACAAAGACAGACATATAGATCAATGGAATCGAATTGAGAATTTGGAGATAGACCCCCAGATCTATGGCCGACTGATCTTTGATAACGCCTCCAAAGTCACTAAACTGGGTCATAATGGCCTTTTCAACAAATGGGGCTGGGAGAGTTGGATATTCATATCCAAAAGAATGAAACAGGACCCCTACCTCACACCCTACACAAAAATTAACTCAAAATGGATTAAAGATCTCAATATAAAAGAAAGTACCATAAAACTCCTAGAAGATAATGTAGGAAAACATCTTCAAGACCTTGTATTAGGGGGACACTTCCTAGACTTCACACCCAAAGCACAAGCAACAAAAGAAAAAATAGACAAATGGGAACTCCTCAAGCTTAGAAGTTTCTGCACCTCAAAGGAATTTCTCAAAAAGGTAAAGAGGCAGCCAACTCAATGGGAAAACATTTTTGGAAACCATGTATCTGACAAAAGACTGGTATCTTGCATATATAAAGAAATCCTACAACTCAATGACAGTAGTTCAGACAGCCCAATTATAAAATGGGCAAAAGATATGAAAAGACAGTTCTCTGAAGAGGAAATACAAATGGCCAAGAAACACATGAAAAAATGTTCAGCTTCACCAGCTATTAGAGAGATGCAAATTAAGACCACAATGAGATACCATCTCACACCGATTAGAATAGCTGCCATTAAACAAACAGAAAACTACAAATGCTGGAGGGGATGTGGAGAAATTGGAACTCTTATTCATTGTTGGTGGGACTATATAATGGTTCAGCCACTCTGGAAGTCAGCCTGGCAGTTCCTTAGAAAACTAGATATAGAGTTACCCTTCGATCCAGTGATTGCACTTCTCGGTATATACCCGGAAGATCGGAAAGCACTGACAGGAACAGATATCTGCAAGCCAGTGTTCATAGCAGCATGATTCACAATTGCCAAGAGATGGAAACAACCCAAATGTCCTTCAACAGATGAGTGGATAAATAAAATGTGGTACATACACATGATGGAATACTACACGGCAATAAGAAGGAACGATCTCGTGAAACATATGACAACATGGATGAACCTTGAAGACATAATGCTGAGCGAAATAAGCCAGGCACAAAAAGAGAAATATTATATGCTACCACTAATGTGAACTTCGAAAAATGTAAAACAAATGGTTTATAATGTAGAATGTAGGGGAACTAGCAAAAGACAGCACTTAAGGAAGGGGGAACAATAATCCAAGAAGAACAGATAAGCTATCACGGGTAAATTTAACGTTCTGGGAATGCCCAGGAATGACTATGGTCTGTTAATTTCTGATGGGTATAGTAGGAACAAGTTCACGGAAATGTTGCTATATTATGTAACTTTCTTGGGGTAGAGTAGGAACATGTTGGAAGTAAAATAGTTATCTTAGGTTAGCTGTCTTTTTCTTACTCCCTTGTTACGGTCTCTTTGAAATGTTCTTTTACCGTATGTTTTTTTTTCTTAATTAGTTTTTTTCAATTTTTTTATTTCTCATACAGTTGATGTAAAAAAAAAAAAGTTAAAAAAAAACAAGGAAAAAAATATGTAGAGCCCCCTTGATGAGCCTGTGGAGAATGCAGGGGTATTGGCCTACCCCACCTCGATGGTTGATAACATGACAACAGACATAGGGAACTGGTGGTTTGATGGGTTGAGCCCTCTACCACAGGATTACCCTTGGGAAAACTGTTGCGGCAAAGGAGAGGCTAGGCCTCCCTATAATTGTGCCTAAGAGCCTCCTCCCGAATGCCTCTTAGTTGCTCAGATGTGGCCCTCTCTCTCTAGCTAAGCCAACTTGAAAGGTGAAATCACTGCCCTCCCCTCTACGTGGGATCAGACACCCAGGGAAGTGAATGTCTCTGGCAACGTGGAATATGACTCCTGGGGAGGAATGTAGACCTGGCATTGTGGGATGGAGAACATCTTCTTGACCAAAAGGGGGATGTGAAAGGAAATGCAATAAGCTTCAGTGGCAGAGAGATTCCAAAAGGAGCCGAGAGGTCACTCTGGTGGGCACTCTTACGCACACTTTAGACAACCCTTTTTAGGTTCTAAAGAATTGGGGTAGCTGGTGGTAGATACCTGAAACTATCAAACTACAACCCAGAACCCATGAATCGCAGAGACAATTGTATAATAATGCAGCTTATGAGGGGTGACAATGGGATTGGGAAAGCCATAAGGACCACACTTCACTTTGTCTAGTTTATGGATGGATGAGTAGAAAAATAGGGGAAGGAAACAAACAAACAAACGAACAGACAGACAAAGGTACCCAGTGTTCTTTTTTGCTTTAATTGCTCCTTTTCACTTTAATTATTATTCTTGTTATTTTTGTGTGTGTGCTAATGAAGGTGTCAGTGATTGATTTAGGTGATGAAGGTACAACTATGTAATGGTACTGTGAACAATCGAATGTACAATTTGTTTTGTATGACTGCGTGGTATGTGACTATATCTCAATAAAATGAAGATTTAAAAAAAAAAACATACTGTGTTGCCTACACAAAAGGTGAATTCATTGCCTCTTTGTTGCTCAGATGTGGCGCTCTCTCTCTGGCTAAGCCAACTTGAAAGGTGAAATCACTGCCCTCCCCTCTACGTGGGATCAGACACCCAGGGGAGTGAATCTCCCTGGCAACGTGGAATATGACTCCCGGGGAGGAATGTAGACCTGGCATCATGGGACGGAGAACATCTTCTTGACCAAAAGGGGGATGTGAAAGGAAATGAAATAAGCTTCAGTGGCAGAGAGATTCCAAAAGGAGCCGAGAGGTCACTCTGGTGGGCACTCTTATGCACACTTTAGACAACCCTTTTTAGGTTCTAAAGAATTGGGGTAGCTGGTGGTGGATACCTGAAACTATCAAACTACAACCCAGAACCCATGAATCTTGAAGACAGTTGTATAAAAATGTAGCTTATGAGGGGTGACAATGGGATTGGGAAAGCCATAAGGACCACACTCCACTTTGTCTAGTTTATGGATGGATGAGTAGAAAAATAGGGGAAGGAAACAAACAGACAAGGTACCCAGTGTTCTTTTTTACTTCAATTGCTCTTTTTCACTCTAATTATTATTCTTGTTATTTTTGTGTGTGTGCCAATGAAGGTGTCAGGGATTGATTTGGGTGATGAATGTACCACTATGTAATGGTACTGTAAACAATCGAAAGTACGATTTGTTTTGTATGACTGCGTGGTATGTGAATATATCTCAATAAAATGAAGATTAAAAAAAAAAAAAAAAAGGTGAATTCATGGTCTCAATCAGTTTTTAAGTGTCAGGGACACAGAAGGGAGAAAGTCAGACTAGATGATCTATAGCCCAAATCAATTCTAAGGTTCTATAACATCTAAATTCATAAAGTATTTTAAACATGAGCAGATAATGGCCAAATTAAAGCATATCGACCTAGCCTACCCTAATAAGATTACGACTTCCTAAAATGTGAGATTTAAGTGCATGTTTCACAAAAAAAAAAAAAAAAAAAAAACCTCAGAAGAATTGCTCATCATAAAAATAACTGAATGAATTTTATTTTCCTATACTAATTACCTTTCTAAAGAAACAAATGAAACATTTTCAATAAGACTGGAAGTAGGGAGAGTCAAATTTTTTTTTATTTGAACCTGTTTAAAAAACCAGAAAGAAATCTAAATGCTAGTTTGTCAATCTATTCATATAGAATGCTGATTTCTTACAGGGTAAGATGTCATCTAAAATGTTTTTTTAAGACATAGTAACTTTTAAAATGACTTTGTAGACTAACAAATACTTGTCTTGTCATTTTTAGATGAGGAAAGGGATAAGGCAAGGAAGAATTTTTTTAAAGGTTTCCTAATACTTCATGGAATTATAATGGCTATGGGTATAAGAGGAAATGAGAATGGAGCTAAATAAAGGCTTCATCTGCTCTGCACATTTGTGATTATGTTTTGAGGTCAAACTGATCCAAAACAAGCCATTTTGCATGAGTGAGAACAAAAGTACCAAAAGAGAATATAAGGTATTTATCCTCACGTTATGACTTTAAAAACCATATAAAATGTCTAAATTAATAAAACCTACAGAAGTCACTTCATTTGCAACTCACTATTGAAAATTTCCATACTTTTATTTTACAAAATTTAGAGAAAAAAAAATATATTCCATTTCCTTAGATTAGCTTTAATAATGCTGCATTTAGTTTTATTTTATTAAGAAAAGTAGATGGTCTTTTCTCCCCATAGGAAAATATTTTATTTTATAAATAAGTAAATATTACTTATCTTTCCACACAACTTTCCAAAACACATTTGCATATATGGAAGCATACAGTTAATAAGAGAGCAACCTAATCAAACTGGAAAGTCTCCATTTGATTAAAGGTGAAAAAAGTCACATTACTAGATGTTTAAATTCATGATCACTACAATCCATTACTCTCAAAAGAGAATTTTGCCCTTCCTTCAACATGGCCAACAAATAGCTCATAAATGTGATGATGCACATAAATAGCAAGAATACTCTACATACCATTCTGCACCTTGCTTTTATCACTTCATATGTCTTGGAGAACATTACATACATGAAGGACTTATTTTTTTATTTGCTATACAGCATTTCACTACATAGGTGCATCAAGATAAATTTAACCAATCCCCTATCAATGGATATTTAGGTTGCTGCCAATATAGTATTATCACAAAAGGATATTTTAATGACTCTTTTTTAAAATTTTATTAATACGTAAATAATAGTGATAACTTTTGAAGTATGATTCAACAAGTAACCAGAGAGCAAATTTCAAAGACTGTCACAGGTCCCAGTTCCACAACTTTCAGATATATATTTCCATCATTGTAAAATATAACATAGATAAAGAAAGGTGTTAACTTTTGAGGTACAGCTCAACAAGCAGTTATACAGGTAATTTCAAAAATTGTTAAGGGTTACAATTGCACAGTATCAGTTCTTTCCCCATTATGCAACATAGGGTATATATAGAAAGGTGAAGACTTTCAAAGCACAATTCAATGAGTAGCCATAAAGCAAATCTTAAAAGATGCTACAGGTTATAGTTCTACCATGTCATCTACCTCCTTCCAGCTATCCCAACAGCCCAGCATACAAAAATAAAAATATATTTATAGAAAGTTTCAGTATTCATAGACATTTGTTAAATTTTATCTTGTTTGTTGCTACCCTTTCCTCTCACTTAATCACCTTCTCCATCTTCAGGGGTATCTAGGCAGTGAGCAACTAATGACTATCTTTTTATCATCTTTTTGTTGAGCCCTTTCTTCGCCATCACAATTATATTTGCAATCTTCTGTTCCCTACTTTGGCATTCTATAGATCTTACTCATTTACTTATTGCTTATAGTCACCAACTAGAATGGAGATTCAATAACAGTGCCCGGCCCATAGCAAGCACTCAGTATATATTTGTTGAATAAGTAAATGTGATTCAATCTCACAACAGAAAAACATACAATTGAAAGGCACAACATATTTTCCCTTCAAGACAAAATGCACCGTTACTACACTGCTCAGTAATGTCTTCTTTGTCTTGTATTAATTTTCTATTTTATGTCAAAAAAGACCGTTACATTTTAGTTTCATCCGGACTGACATAATCTGTATTCTCAGGAGTGTCCCAATTTAATTCAGCCTTCTGCCTAAGAGATAATGTTCCTGTCTTTTTGAATATTAACCCAAATAGCATGTACTTATTTGGGTCCCTGCATGACAGTGTCACTATTCTATCAGATGTACATTTCCTATCACCAGTAGTGATCCAGTCCGGCATTAATACTAAGTAAATGCACGGGTTGCTGACATCCCACTGATGGCATCCCAACCTATCTTGTGAGAGCCAACACATTTGTTTAATTTGTCCCAGTTGTCTTCATTAGGAGAGACTTGGGAAGTTGCATTAATTCTCTTCATGCATTTCAATCATGCGCTAGCACACTAATGCCCAAAAGTAAAAATGGTCACTGACAAACTGTTATAAGAGGAGTGTAAGTCATAGAAAAATTTGTGAAAAGGAAAATAAGTTAATTTTAGATTAAAATCAGACAAATATGAAAGTTATACTATCAAAATATCTCTATGTGCTCAACACTCCAACAAATATTTTTTATTCAATATGAAGGTCTTCATTTTAAAGGTTAATAATCAATAGTTTTATTAAGAGAACAGGACAGACTGCTTCTAACTTTAATGCCATCCATTTCTGCATATATACAACCTTGTCCATTGTCAAGAGCAAATAACCCCTTAACTAACCAAAGGACTCACTAGGAAGGCACAAGACATAATACAGGGTCATGTTTGTTACAACATCAGCACTTCGAATGGTTCTTTGTGCTGAAGAGCATAAAAGATAAGGCAAGATAAAATCTGCAAGATAATTAAATGTAAATGGGCTGATCTTTTATGTATTTTGAAAACTGAACTTCTGAAAAAAGATAAGGATTCATATTCAAAGAAAACAGCTATGGCTGTGAAATGGTAATGTGGAGTTTTACTTTTGGACTCCAGAATGTTATATTTGGTCATCTAACACAACAAATCAAGAAGTTTAAAGGAAGGGGAAGGAAAAGAGCAGCAAACAAACAAAACAAGGATCAAAGCTAAAAAATAAAAAATAAAAAAAAAAAATAAAAAAAAAAAAGCTGTAAAATTGTAGTTTTCATTTCTGACTAAACTGTAAAATCAATTGATGAGTTTTTAAGAGAAATATTAAAGCCAAAGCTCCATGTCAGGTAAATTAATCAATTCCTGGGAGTGGTGCCCAGAAACCTGTATACTGTTAAAATTCCTCCAGATTGTTTTTAAAATGTATTGCCAGGGTTGAGAACCACCATTCTAAACAAGTCTTTCATGTATACATGAATTCCCTGCATCATAATACACACTTTCAGTATGTAAGCATAATTTCATTATGGGCAATTTGACATGACTAACCCATATAACAAAGAACCAGCATCTTTGAAACTACCTGCAACTATAATCTGTAGAAAAATTTTATTACTTTCTATCTTACTCATAAATCAGGCAAATTTGTCTTTATGGCTTCAGAATTTTATGAAGGTCTTCTCCAACCCTAAGAGTTTTTATATTACCCCCATCCTTTTCTATTATTCTTTTGTGTTTATATATATATGACATAAATTCTGCCATTTTAACCATTTTTAATGGTACAAGTGAGTGGCATTAATTACTTTTACAATGTTGTACTACCATTTCACCACCCTCCATTACCTAAACTTTTCTTTTTAAATTGTGGTAACATATATGTAACACAAAATTTGGCATTTTGATCATTTTTAAGTGTTCAATTCAGTGGTAAACACTTTTACAATGTTGTAATACTATTACTAAAACTTGTTCATCACCCAAAATAGACTCTTAACCCAAAAAAACAGTAATTCTCCATTCTCTCACTCCCTACCCCCAGATAACCACTAATCTTCTTTCTGTATCTATGAATTTGCTTATTCTAGGTATTTTATATATGTGGAAGCATACAACACTTGTCCTTTTGTTTCTGGCTTATTTCACTTAGCATAAATTTCCAAGGTTCATCAACATTGTAGCATGTATCAGAATGCCATTCCTTTTGATGGGTGAAAGGTATTCTACTTTATGGATATGCCATATTTTGATTATCCACCCATCAGCCAGTGGACACTAGGGCTATTTCCACCTTTTGGTTATTTGTGAATAATGCTGCTATGAACATCAGTGTACAAGTAACTGTCCTGAGTCCCTGCTTTCAATTCTTTGTGGTATATACCTAACCTAAAAGTGGAATTGCCAGGTCATATGGTAATTACACATTTAACTTCTTAACAAAATGCCAACCTATCTTCCAAGCACCTGCACTATTTTATATTGCCACCAGCAATGCATGAGAGTTCCAATTTCTCCATATCTTCAACAATGACTAGATGGTTTTTAGTAATAGCCATCCTAGTGGGTGTAAAGTGGTATCTCATTATGGTTTTAATATGCATTTCCCTAATGGCTAATGTTGTTGAGTCTGCTACTATTTCTAAGGTTTCCTTTTTATACTCAACTCCAGAAAATCATAAATTTATATTGGTATAGAGTATTAGGTAGAGATTGTTTCTGTTTTTCTAATTTTTGTATTTTGGCAATCACATCTATGAGGTCTTGATTATTATATTCATTGATCTGTAGAATACCATAAATACTACACTGGTTTCATCAAAATGTCAGTTATACAGTTAGTCAAAACAAGCCTTTCAAGGCAAAATTTAAAAATAAATGAGATAATTTACTTAAAAGGCCAAAAACACAACACCAGTTAAGAAGGAAAAAAGCTCCCTTAACTCAAAGGTCTTCAACTGGGGTAAGGGTTTGATACTTTCCAGGGGGTAGACCAGCTTGGACAGTTTTAAGGAAATCAATTTCCAGATCATCAACTTCCTTCTGTATTCTCTTTTTTAAGTGATGTGTCCAGGCATCACTTTTTCTTCTCCACCTTCCCGTTCACAATAGCTTGTCTATGCTATAAAAGAAAGTCATACTTCTCAACCATCTCAAATCTTAATATGGTACATTGCCTTGCATCTTCTCCATGCACCAAAAATACAATGCTACTGAGGGAGAGTCTCGTGCGAGCAAACAAAAAAAAAATACTGAGATAGATGATACTTTACTGCATTGCAGGCTGCAAACTCACAGCAAGACCAATTGCCTTATCAATCAATCAATCAATCTTGGAATCAGAATTCAGAAGTGAAAGTGAAGTGATTGTCACAAGGTGCAAGTACTGACATGCTTATTAGATTTGAAAAACAAGTCAGACCTTTTCTGACAGGAAAATATGCCCATTTAGCTGCTCTGACAAGCGAATAATTTGATTTATAGCAATATTTTCCATACAGTGAATAAACAAATCCATGGGATAAAGATTTTGGTTCTTTACCAAAACGTCATTTCTTTTTCCTTCCAAGTAGTTAACAGATACTTTTAAAGCTAAGTTTCCAGGTCAACTAGAACATTACCTAACACTTTCTGCTGTAATGAATGGATTGCAACTGAAGCTAACATCCTAACTTGCTCTGTAATACTTAAGAGAGTTCAAAGTCTTAACCTGACCACCTTTAAAATATGTTGCAAGTAGAGCCTTATCATCTCATAAACAAAAAACTTCTTCTAAAGGTTAGATACGTTAGATTAATCAGGTAGCACTTGGCATCCATTCTTTCCCACCACTCCCTAAACATGCCTTCCTGTACCTCAGAGACAGGAAAGCTAAAAAAAAAAAAAAAAATAATAATAATAATAATAATAATAATAATAATAAATAACAATAACTGTGCCAGTTTGAATGTTTTATGTCCCCCCCCCCAAAATGCCCTTATCTTTGATGTAAACTTGTGTGGAAAGACCTATCAGTGTTAATTAGATTGTAATTCTTTGCGCCCCACCCTACTGTGGGTGATGACTCTCATTGGATAATTTCCATGCAAGTGTTGGCCCACCCATTCAGGGTGGGTCTGAATTAAATTACTGGAGCATTATATAAGATCAGACAGAAGGAGCAAGCTGCTACAGCCAAGAGGGACACTTTGAAGAAAGCACAGTTGCTGCAGACGAGAGACATTTTGAAGATGGCAGTTGGAAGCAGACTCTTGCTCCGGAGAAGCTAAGAGGGGATAAATACCCCAAGTGCAACTAAGAGTTACATTTTTGAGGAACTGCAGCATAGAGAGGAACATTCTGGGAGAAAGCCATTTTGAAACCAGAACTTGGGAGCAGACGCCAGCCACATGCCTTCCCAGCTAACAGAGGTTTTCTGGACACCACTGGCCATCCTCCAGTGAAGGTCCCCAATTGCTGATGTGTTACTTTGGACACTTTATGGCCTTAAGACTGAAACTATGTAACCAAATAAACCCCTTTTTATAAAAGCCAATCCATCTCTAGTGTTTTGCATTCCGGCAGCATTAGCAAACTAGAACAAGAACAACAAAAAAACCCACTACATTACCCAGACTTTCCCTTACACTTAGGATTCAGAACGCAAATCAGGTTCTGCCAGTAAGAAGGCCTCCTATGCAATTTGGTAGCAGAAGTGAGAAGGAAACTATCTTTCTGCTGCTGTTTTACGTGGTGAGCAATGCCATAAACGAATGTTTAAATGCAGTAGACAAATTCTAGTCACCAGATTTGAGGCTATCTAAAAGCAGTCATTGTAGCTGGATTCAGTATTCCTTTATCTGGTTACCAGTTTCAGCTTTCTGACATCTCAGTCACAGCTATGTTGTTATATTCTTAAATATATTAGTCCAGCGATGATTCCTAAATATATTAGTCCAGTGATGACCCTCTGACTCTTCCATCCTATCCTCAATTTTATAAGGTTTTATAAATTTGTAAATTTTATAAGGTTTTCTGCTTGAAAACCCTAGAGGGGTGTCTGTTCCTTGCTATGAACTCTGATACAATACTGATCATTAAGTTTAAAATAGACAATGCTTCCCCCCTTTTTAGAAGTCAAGCCACAAAACAGTTAGTATTGTTCTATGATACAATTATGAACTGAGATTTTAATGTCAACATGAAGAATTAAAAGTAAATCCTTATTGCTCTGCTGAAGATATTGTTAGGAGAATGAAGACAAGCCATAGACTGGAAGAAAACATTTGAAAACACATATCTGATAAAGGACATGTATCCAAAATATACAAACAACTCTTAAAACTCAACAGTAAGAAAACAAACAACACAATTACAAAACAGGCAAAAGATCTGGACACCTCACCAAAAATATACAGATGACAAACAAGCGTATGAAAAAATGCTCAACATCATGTCATTAGGAAATTGCAAAAACAATAAGGTATCATTACACACATAATAGAATGGCTAAAATCCAAAACACTGACAACAGCAAATATTGGCAAGGATGTGGAGAACAGAACTTGCATTCACTGCTGGTAGGAACACAAGATGGTACAGCCACTGTAAAAGACTGTCTGGCAGTTTCTTACAAAGCTAAATATAGGCTAACCATAGGTCCAGCAATTGTGCTCCTAGGTATTTACCCAAATGAGTTGATAACTTATGTACATGTAAAACCTGCTCACAAGTATTTACAGAATCTTTATTTATGAGGGCCAAAAATTGGAAGCAACCAAGATATGTGTTAATAGGCAAATGGAAAAAAAAAAAAAAAAAAAGGTAAATGGAGGAACAAACTATGGTACATCCATACAAAAGATTATTATTCAGCAATAAGAAATAAACTATCAAGCTACAAAAAGACATGAAGGAACCTTAAATACATACTGCTAGTGAATGCCAGTCTGAAAAAACTATATATTATATAATTCCAACTATATGACATCCTGGTAAAGGCAAAACCACAGACAGTAAAAATATCAGTGATTGCCAGGGGTTCAGCGGGGGAGAGGGACAAATAGGTGGAGCCCAGCAGTGAAACTCTTCTGTATTGTTATTGTAGATACACAACATTACCATGTGTCAAAACCCGTAGAACTCTATGCACAAAAAGTGAACCCTAAGATAAACCATGGACTTCAGTTAACAGTAATGTATCAATATTGGTTCATCAATTGTAACAAATGTACCACACTAAAGCAAGATGTTAATTGGAGAATCTGTGTGTTTATTATATGGGACCCTGTACTTTCTGTGTAATTTTTCTGTAAACCTAAAACTCCTCTAAAAAAAAAAGTGGCTATTAAGAAAATTTCCCTTAGCTGTAATCTGAAGTCATTTTATTTATAATATACAACAAATTACTAGTAACATTCCTAGGACTAAATGATTTTGCTTTCTCTTGGTTGAATAAATTTATGTCAGTGCAACACAGCTACAGCTGTGGTTTTTTAAAAAAAATTGTTTTACTCTGATTATAAAAGAAATGTATGATTGTTATGAAAAGTATGGAAAATGTAGAAATGTTTTAAAAAACTGATAATCACCATCCACCAAATCTCCTGTATGTATACTGAATACCAATTGTACACATAAAATTTTATATCCTACTTTACCACTCTAACAATCATTTCCCCTAGAATCCCTCCATAATAAATTACTAATGAATGATACATACAGACGTATCTAACCTAACTATCCCATGTTGAAAATTAATTTTCAATTGTTCTTTTTCGGAAATAATGCTTCACTGAACATCTTTGGGTAGAAAGCTTTTTTCCTTTTTCAAGGATTAACAAAATACAGTATATCCATTCACTGGAATATTATTCAGCCATATCAAAGAATGAAATACTGATACATGCTACAAATGGATGAAACTTGAAAACATTCTGCTAAATGAGAGAAGCCAGACACAAAAGGCCACTATTTCCTACAATGCCAGTGGTAATGTAGAATAGCGCACCTGCTTTGGAAAAGTCTAGCAGTTCCTCAAAATGTTATACACAGAGTTACCATATAACCCAGCAATTCCACTGCTAGGTATATATCCAAGAGAAATAAAAGCATATGTCCATACAAAAACTTATGTGCAAAGGTTCCCTGCAGCAATACTCAGCCAAAATATGGAAACAACCTAAATGGCCATTAACTAATGAATGGATGAAATATGGTATATCCATACAATGTAATAATTTTAGTTGTTAAAAAAATGAAGTATTAATACAAGCTACAACATAGATGAACCTTGAAAATACGCTAAGTGAAAGAAGCCAGGCACAAAAGATAACATAACAATGACTCCTTTACAAGAAATGTCAAAAACAGGCAAATCCATAAAGAGTAATGGTTTCCAGGGGCTAGTGGGGATGGGGAGTCACTGCTAATGGGTAGTGTTCCTTTTTTAGGGTGATTAAAATATTAAACTTAGATAGTTGTGATGGATGCACAACCTGTGAATATACTAAAAACCACTTAATCATATACTTTAAAAGGGTGAATTTATGATACATGAATTATATCTCAATAAAGCTATTGTTTAAAAAAGAAAATACCTCCCTCCCCTAAAAAGGGGGGGGGGAAGGGAAAAAAAGGGTTATTTCCTCAGAATATACTCTCAGAGGTGGAAATAATGCATACTACCCTTTGACATATGCCAAATTGCTTTTGAAAAGGGTCCTACAGATTTATACTCCCTTCAGTGATATGTCTGTGCCCTGTACTAGGGTCTGCATTAGCACATTTCTTAAATCTTAGATAAGGGAAACCTGTTATTTCACATCTGCTTTAATTTTCATTTATTATTAAAGTTGAACTTTTTTTCATGTTTCAGTCATACCTTCCTTTTAAACAGACTTCTTTATGCACACTATTGTTTCCACTATATACAAATAATTCCATTTCTCAAATCAAAAGATCCACTCTCTTCCTTGCCAAGTAAATTAAAAGAATCCTACAACATGAGTCCACCTGAGTTATATATATTTCCAATTTCTTGATTGTCATTCACTTCCAAGTTAAATGTCTTAATGGCTTCCGAATATTTTAAAACAATACAGTGTAGTAGAAAGGAAATGGAAACATTTATTAACACTTTCTACAAACCAAATGCTTTATTTTTGTGTTACCTCATTTAATCCTGACAAACCTATTATCCTTATGTATCAGAAAAAGAAAACGAAAATCACTTAGGGTAAAGACTTACCTAAGTCATGCAGCAAATATGTGACAAAACCAGGGATCAAACTGAGGTGTGCCTAATTTCAAAGTCCATATTCTTTCTTTTCTTCTACTTACAGAGCTTCCCAAGTTTCCTGGCTCCAGAAATCAGATACACCAGGCTTTGAATATCAGTTCTGCCACTTCCAATCTATGTGATTAATTTCTGGGCTCCTTTACAGTGTGTATGTGCCAATTTTACAAAAATAAAGTCATCAGTCACAAAATAAATATAAAAATGGGAGGTTAAAAATTCATTCTGAGGTAAAACTTTAAAATATATACCAATTTTTTAAACACTAAGATGTACGGAATAGTTTTAGACACTTTTTTTTTTAATTTATCCCAAGATTCCCTTCATCTTTCACAAGCAGAGGCCCTTGCATATCCATTCACAAACACAAAGACATGAAACGAAAAACATTTTTTTAAGGACTGACTGGCAGTCTCCAGTTTAGACAACAAATACATCACTTCTCAGTAGAAAAACCCACATCAACTTTTTTATTCTTCTTTACCACATGACAAATATTTTCATCAACATGTGCATCATACAGGAAGCAACACAGCAAGGTAAGAGAAATGCCTACTTTAGTTTCTCCAGAAGAGACTGTAGAGCTTGTGAGCAAACAGTAATACAACAGAAGTGAAGAACAATAAACAGCTTCTACTCCACCCTATGTAATCCATATTACTGTGGTAAAGCAAAAGTCATTTAAACTACACAACCATTAAAGTATTCTTGATTAGCTTTAAAAACTGCTACTTCAAGACCTAAACAACCACTTGACAAAACTGTAGCCGGTGATTTCCAAAGGATGCGCATACCAATATAATATCCTTGTGATTCTTCTACAAGGGTTTTCACATTCATGAAACAAAAATCAAACATTAATGAAAGAATTCTTACATGTAAAAATTTTCTATTCCAAGAACTTCTTCACTCCTCATTCTAACATATAAAAAAAGTAGCAATAACTAATGAAATTGTCATAAGGATAAATGCAGGCCTTCAACAAATCACATTTCTAGTCTAAAATTATTTTAATATTTAGGCATCAGTAGGACTTGCGACAGATCAAAAAATATGAACTTATCTACAGGTCCATAACTTGCCCTAGGGTTATTAGTAAAACAATTCTACAGACTCATGTACTGTTTTCCTTAGCAAATATAACACAATCAGACTATTGTGCAACAACTATGGTTAAGAGTGCTGATTAAGAAAAAAATCACAGCTGAAGTAATTTTGACTAGAGGTGACATCACATTCTATTCTTTCTAAACATCATTGTTTTTAATCACAACTTTTATGTACAGCTTTATTCCCTGTCAAACAAAATTTTCACTCTCCAAAAAGACCCTTTTCAAATTGAAGTAGCAAAAAAACAATGTCTTTATGATTACAATATTGCTAAAGTGAGGCATTATAGAATAGTATGAGTAATTAAGACCTTACTTTTGTGGAAAAACATATATTCATGTATTTGTCTAGAAGGACATTCATCAACACATTATGAGGGGTTAACTTAGGATGGTAAGATTATGCATGAGCTTTTTTTCTATAGCTTATTATGTATTTTCTGATTTTTCTACACTGAATACAAATTCTTGTTTTAGTGCTTATGCATAAGAGAGAACAATTAAGTTAAAGGATAAGAAATCTAGGTGCCCTTTTTTAATTCAATAGCATTCATTATTTGAATTTGAACAAGAAAATAACTATTCAGTGTTAACGTAATGCAAATACTGCTGAAGAAATGCTAGTAAAATCCCCAGAGCCAATAAAGTTCAATTTTTAAAAGATGACTTTCTTCGGATAGGAAAATGGTGCCCATAAGAAAAAAGTAACCCCATGCCTCCCTATTAAGGTGTGTGTGTGGGGGGGGGGGGGGCAGGGCAAGAAATGGCTTGGGAGGCCCAGAGGACAGCAAGAAAGACAATGAGAAAACTACCAAAATTTGAGGCATTATCATCTCACTGACTTAGAGACACTGATTCATAAGAAAAATCACAGAGTAACAGTAAATGATCAGAGAAAGTATCTGAGCAATTAGAGGGTGAAAATGGCGAGAGGAAAAAAAAATCACTTCTCAACCAAAAGAAAATAAATAAATAAACAAACAAACAAACTGAATTTAGGCATGTTTATGTAGATCATTATGAAAAGCAAATGAAAAAATAGATAACTATATATATATATAAAACTCAAACTGAATCAGCTACGCTCTCTTCACATGAAAAAGGATACCTTTCAACGGGCTTAGTTCTCAGCAACAAAAACAAGAACACCCTCAAAGGCCTCAAGATCTTTTGTGCCTACTTTGGAACAATCTAAACAATTAAATATACAGTTCAATAATAAATACACAAACATAAACATCCAATTTTTACACATTAAATGAAGCTAGAAGTAATCCTCAGATGTAAAGGGAACTCAATTTTGGAAAAGAAACAAGGTAAGCTGAGGAAATTATCTTTAAACTAAAATAAGTAATTTTACTAGGTTAAACCACAAGAAATTGCCAAATTTCAACCATTTTTGATTTATGGAAACAGCAATTACATATGGTTCCACCTGATAAATAATTAACAACCAGTTTTCTGGGGAAAAGGCCCTGATTTGTAGCACCTGAGGCATAAATACACATACGAAGGCCAAATTCCAACTACCAACGTGATGTCACTGAACATGGGGTTGGAAAGAGATGTGCAAAATCAGCTCCATGGCTCCAGCACACCACTGGTTCTACGTAATACTTTGGGCTAAATATCATCAGAACAGTTTCCAAATTTTCTCATCCTTTTTTTAAACAGGCTTTTGGCTGAATAATCCAGTTTCCTACTTCCCTAGGCTAGAAGAAAAACCCTTTTGTCACTTTAAAATTCAGTGCACTGAAATTTATTCACAAGAAAGATTGGTACCTTGTTTCATTCATTCGGCACTTTTTTTTTTCCCCTAAATATTTGCTTTGTGCAAGGTGTTGCTCTGGGTATTGTGGATAGCAAGGAACAAGACAAAGGGGTCCCTGCTCTTTTGAAGCTTATGATCTATCTGGAGACACAATACATAATAATAATAAAATCCTTAATTCCAAGGAGTGATAAATGCTATGAAGAAAACAAAACAGTGGTAGAGGATATTTTTAACTGAGTTGTGAGGAAATGAGGGGGTGATATTTAAGCTGAGATCTAAAAGATATGAAGGGGCCAGCCTTGAAAAGATGTGAGGAAGACCATTTCAGACATAAGAAATAACTAGTGTAAAGCCCCTAAAGCAAAAACAAACTTGGTATGTTTAAGAAATTGAGCAGATAAATATAGCTATAGTGTAGTGAGGAAAGCTGCGAGTGCTCTGAGGAGGTTGTCAAGGCCTAATCACATAGGGCCTTCTGGCTGAGTATAAAGAATTTCTATTTTATTCTGAGTATTTTGATACATGAATTGAATAAATAAATGAATGTACCCTTCAATGCATTATTTTATTATTGGCAGTTACCCCTTATGAGTCTTAGATCACAGCCTATTATGTAATTGGATTCACTTTTCTCAATATGATCATTTTGGTTACTTCACAATCTATATAGAACATTATGAAATTAAAGCAGTATAGTAATGGCATGCCTCAAATTATGAACACAGCTGAAATAAACTTAGTGGTAGGGCTACAAACCAGTTCAGAAATAAGGATCCTATTAATCCAAGTCAGTTATTTTGTATCTGAAATCTAACATACGAATTCTAGTGTAGGCAAACACTTCCCAGGGCGTCATCCAAAATGATTTTAGATGATGTGTAAATAAACTTTAAAAAAATTATAGTAGTTATAGGTTATAACCTGAAAGGAAAAAACGTGGTATCAAGTCTTATTCTATGGATATTTTGCTGAGCAGTTAAAGCAAAAGATCAAGCATTTAAGTTTAAATTTCATTTGCATAAAAGCTTTAAAGATACCCAAGCATGCCACACCCAAGTCTATAAGACAAGACAATGAAGACATAAATTACTGTATATTACACAAAAATAGAGAAATGAATGCCAAAGTTTGACTGTTTTATCGAGATATTGTATTTACACATAAAAAATCATCCATTCAGGAATTTTCTAAGCCACCTATCTCATAATTTATTTAAAGTATTTTTAAAAAATCAACAGGAAATGAGACCTACAGAGCAGAAAAAAGGGATTTTAAAAACTACAACAAAAATCTTCTCAGCAGAATGAAATACTTCAAGTTTGCATATCATTAATTTCCCTTGCACTCTCATTTTCCACCTCAATATCAGTTAAACCACTGTTTGGAAAAAATGCATTTAAGTATATTCAAACATTCTTCATTTAGAGCACAAATATGTATATGCATACAATATCACTTGACTTGAAAACATTGTTATTTGCAGTAAGCCAGACACAAAAGGAAAAATATTATGATTCCATTTATATGAAATGCATAGAATATGCAAATTCATGGAGACAGAAAGTAGACTACGGGTTATCACGGAGTGCAGCTGAGGAGAGGAATGGGGAATTATTGTTTAATGGGTAGAGTTTCTCATCGGGGTGATGAAAAAATTTCTGTAATGGATGGTGGTACTTACAGCACAACAATGTGAATGTAAGTAGTTCCACCAAACTGTACCCTTGAAAGTGGTTAAGATGGGAAATTTTGAGTTGTGTATATGTTACCTCAAAAAAAAGTATATAAAAATAAATAAATATATATATATACACGCACACACACACACACACACACACACACACTGAAAAATCCATCCCTAAAACTATGAGATTTCTGTTTGAGATTTGTACAAAAAAATAAGAAATGCTAAGAATACAGTCAGGTAAATTACTTTCTTGATAACAGTAATTGTTTTTCTTTAACAAAAGGAGTTTAGCAATAATAGAAAATCAACTAAGTTTTGGCTTCCAATCTCATTTGCCCATTTAGCCCTGATAAAAGCAAGGTATAATACAGTCCAACTTGAAGCATCTAAGTCCTTGTAAATTGCCAACACTAAAAGTTCAAGAAGCGAAGCTTAAATAAAATATGGGGCAAGCCCAAAGTAGTTTTTTTTTTCTTAAGTGCTGCCACCCTACTTTCAAATCAGGCTTTCCTTTCTTTTATTCCATTTGTCCCACCTCTGTTCATTCCTTCCCTACCTCCTCTGTCTCTCACCTTTTTACTATTTATTTTCACTCATCATAACACAAAAATTTGTTTGAAACTTATCTTTTCCTCTTCTATCTAAATTTGTTTTTCCTTAAGCTGTTACCAAGAACACAAAAAACAGACATTCATTCAGCAAATATTTATCGAATGCCCACCACGTGCCAGCCACTGTTCTGAATACTGGGGATTCTGCAGTGAATAAAATAAAGCTCTTTTCCTAAAGGCACTGAGGCAAGATGGTGCTTGGCTGATTCAAGAAACTTCATGGAGGCCTTGTGGAGTGGAGTAAGCCAAGGAGAAAGCAGTAGGCACGGTTCACGGAAGGCCTTGTAAGGATCACCTTGGTTGCTATATGTTGAGAACCGAAAAACGGCAGAAGCAGCAGGGAGACCACAAAGGAGACTACTGAAATAACACAGGGAAGACATGATGGTTGCTTAGAGTGGCAGCAGTTGAAGACAGCAAGTTGTTGATTACATTTATTCTTGAAGGAGATTTTAAGGTAGAGTAAGGACATACTTTCATAGCACATTAAGCTGAATTAGACGTAGGGGTATGAGAGAAAGAGGAGTCACAAATGACTACAAGGTTTTCAGCCAGAGAAACCGAAAGACGGAGCTGATGATTTAAAAGATAAGGAAGACGGACAGGAACAATTAGCAGATGGGGGAAGGGAACGGGGGAGAAGTGGGAGGATGAGGAGTTCAGTTTTGGATGTGTTAAATTTGGGATACCTTTAAGACATCAAACTGGAAATGCTGAGTAGGCAGTTGGTTATACAAGTCTGGAGGGCAGGAAAGAGAGCCAAGCTGAAGATAAAGTTTTCAGTTTGAAATATATGATATTTCTAGCTAGAGCATGGAATGAGATCACCAGGGACTAAGTATAAACATAGGAGTGGTCTAAACATAGAGAGAGCTCTGGGACACTGCCTCCTTGTTTAGAAGTTGGGGT
Organism: Choloepus didactylus; assembly: GCF_015220235.1. Lineage (NCBI taxonomy): Eukaryota > Metazoa > Chordata > Mammalia > Pilosa > Megalonychidae > Choloepus > Choloepus didactylus. Next base: position 72,448,960 of record NC_051319.1, on the reverse strand, counting down.
AACAAAAAGGAACCAGTAAGAAAAACTGAAAAGAAGCAGTAGTGTCTCAGAAGTGAAGAAACGTTTCAAAGAAGAAAGAAACATCAACCATGTCAAATGTTGCTGCTACTATATCCAGTGAGATTAGTATTGAGAACTCAGTAGGGAATTTATCACCAAGGAGGGCACTAGTAACCTCAACAAGAACAGCTACTGTAGAATGGTAGAGAAAAATACATGGATGGAGTGGATCCAAAAAAAGTCAGGGAATTTGGGTGACCAGAAATATCAGTAACTCCTTTGGAGAACAGTAGCTGAAGAAAGATGCAGTATTAGGGGAGGTTTTGTTTGTTTAAGATGAGAGATATTTCATCATAGCCAAATGCTGACAGAAATAATCCGATAGTAATGGGAAACACTGGTGATGCAGCTCACTGGCAGAACGGAGATGAATACTGAGGCAATACAATGTCCTTAATGAGAGAAAGGACAAGAGTAGAGGCACCGGGCACAGCACTGTAGAAAAGGCAGAGATGAAAGCTGACTGGCAGATGTGGTAATGGGACATGCACAGGTCTTCTTATTACTTTCATTTTTAAAATACAGGAAACAAGGTCATCGGATGAAAATGAAGAGTCGCTTAGGGGAGTGGGACAGTGACTCAACCAAAGAAATGCACTAGAATTACAGGATTGTGGGCAGCACTAAGGGCCCTCCCGAGGTCCAAGGTCTGTGGCCATGAATTTAAGGGAGACCAGGTCAGCATGCTGTGTGTTTTCCTCAAGTCATGTTCAACTTCAATGTGCAGGTTGGAATAGATGGAAAACTGGATATAACCAGAGCTGAGGGTTTTGTCAGGTAAGGACAATGAGAGGAAGACAGCTCCGAGAGAACTGAGAATATGTATAAGGAGAAATCATGGATTCAAAGCCTATAAATATTCAAGTGAGGGCAAGGGGGAAGGGGCCTTGGGACAGTAAAAAGGTGGTAGCAGCAATGGATTGCCGGTGCCAGACAGACTGAAGAACTTCGGAGCAGAGGTACTTGAGAGAAGGAACTGGAAAGACGGGATGCTGAGGCCCTAGTTGGATGCTTGAAACTGAACTGCACCCCATGAAGTAACCTTAATAAGGTATGGGCAGATCTTGTTAAAATGTTACAGAACTACCTTAAAGACTAAAACACTCCATGAGCAAAGTGAGCTGCAGAAGAGGGAACCTGGAAGACCAGGAGACTGGAGCCAGAGACAAATTATATCACAGGAATTGTACTTGGAGGTTCCCAGCAATGAAATATCCCAAGAAAATCATTTCCAGAACTCCTGGAGAAACAGTCAGTTTTGAACAACCTGCTCAATTCAGAAAGTACCAGAAGCAGATCACAATATACTTAGCGACATATAAAAGGTATCTACCAGTCTCCCTCCCCTCTTATCACTGAGTTGGACCCTAGAAAGGTGAGGACACCATGTTGGAGAAGAGCTGGCAAAATAAAAAGAGAAGCCAACTAGGACTTTTCTTTCAAAGCAGACTTATAAGTCTGAAGCAGTGCTGAGGTAAGAAAGATAAGTTCTAAACTGTGTAAGAGTTTGGATGCTGACTGTTAACTGAACTTAAACTTCCAATGATAAAATAAGACTATTATTGTGATAAGTGACAAGAAGACTTTTTATTATCTAAAAATGACCACAAAGGCTATCTGATCTTCCTAAGAGCTCATCCAGAGGAAGGCAATCATTCAATCTACAGGGATAGTTTGAAAGCACAGTGATAGTAAGAAGAAAATTGTTTTCTACTTAAACCTTATCAAGTCCCATCACTAAACATATAGGTTTCTCAAATATCCATTGGTTCCCACTATATATAAGGTTCCAAATATTTATAATGCTGCATATAGTAAAATTCATTTTTGTTTTGCAAAGCAAAAAGTGAAAGTAAATTAGGTCAAATGAAACAAAAGCTCGTTACAAAAATCAAATTACGAAAACTTCATAAGAAATCTTGGCATGATTTTCTAAGTGGGTAAATATCAGTGTATGGTACAATATTGTCATTTAATCACTTTCAAAGCTACCAAGATTGAACACAATTTTCTATCCAACACTTTCTAGGAAACAGAGGGAGTCTGTTTTACTATAATCCTTTTTGACTAAAATACAAATGGTATTTTACAGTATCATGATAACGACACCTTATTACCAAATCTTTTTTGGCTTTGCAGTTCAGGAACTCCCTTTGGATAGGGTACCAGAGAAGTTTCAGCTAAATTCAGTTCTATTTATTATTGGTTGGTATTATAGAAAGGTTCAAATATAGTTAAGATTTGAACTGAGGCAATGGGATGCATAAAGTTAATTATTAATAAGTTAAATTCCAGGTACTAAGAAAAAAAATCAGAAAAATGTCTTCACCTGACAAGCAAGTAAGTATTAAGGATAAGCACATGTTGCACTCAGTTCCTTTCAAGAAGGCACAGGGCACCCATTAATGCTACCCTCTGAGACAATCTAAAACATAACTAACATTTATCATTCAACAAAATGTTAAAATATTTCTTTCATGAGAATTGAGATTGAGAACAAGGTAACAAATCAAAACAAATATTCATTTGCAATTGTGAGAAAAATCTTACAAAGCTTTCACAAAATATCCCAGATTCATCCTAAAGCAGGTAAGAAACCTAATCACTTTAAAGATAAAAAGACAACTGGGACAAAAATACAATAGCAACCTTCCTAGAGAATTTATGTGAGGAATAAGATTATAAAACACTTTAGAAATGTTTTATTCAAATACTCATTGACAAACTCTCAGGATTATACAGGCAAATATGGGCCCAGGTGCAATATGCCACATCAGCATAATTGTTCATCACTATTAATTAATCTGATAAAAGAAACCCTTTCTAAATCATCCTAGAAGGTCTTACAAAACAATGACCCCCCCTTCCATACTTCAATGAAGGGGACAACACCAGCAACATTTCTAAACAATTTTAAGTCATAAAATGGGATAATCCCAGAATTTATTTAACCTCAAAACATTATGAACTACCCCAAGGTAGAAATAATACTTTGAAAGCAGTTACAGTATTTCAAGATGATTTAAAAAAAAAAAAAAAAAAGTCATTATGGGTTCTTATTTCTTAGAAAAATAATTTTAACATGTCTCCAAGCTGCTGATTGTTGAGAATTCTGATAAAGTTCTTACCCAAATAAAATATGCCAAGCACTTTTTATTCAACATATCACAGCTTGCTTGAATTGTTTTTTTGTTGTGACTATTATTTACTTTTAGGTCTCTCATCAACACCAGACTGCAACTGTATATGGTCAAGTAACCCTTACACAAGGAATATTAATTTAAAGACAAACCATCACAATTCTCTACCAATAAAATTTGAGGACTACTTTCCTTATTATTCCTAAGAAGAGCAGCCATAAATCTAAAATCTGAAAGTTCTACTTGAATGTACACATTATCTTCAACAATTTATAACATGTTATAAGCACTGACAAGTCAAAAGGCCCACCTAAATTTAAAAGCTAACTGTAAAAAAAAAATTATGAATCTATGTCATCTTTTAATGATCAAGACTGACTTTGGAGCACATTAATTTGGGCTTCTGAAGCAGTCAAAATAATGCAGGCCTCTAATTAGTGATACTATAGAATAAGCATGAGAAATAGACAAGTACATGCAATAACCCAAATAATATGACTTACAATGCTTCTAATACCGTTTTTTTAAAACACATAAGTAAGATAAAAACAGGCAATGCAACCTATATCCAAAAGCAAAAATAAAATACTATAAATATCATCCTGTTTATTAAGGAGCAGTTTTATCTCAGCTACAATACTAAAGGGAAAGTCCAAACATGGAACCACAAATTATTACTAAGAACACTTCCCTCTGCAGCTCTATCAAGTCAAAACTTATATGTAAATAGAGGAAAAAAGGTCAAAATAAAATCCATGAAAAGGTGATTTACTTAAATACATTTCTTAAAGATTAGGAATTCACCATTTTTCTTCTTTAAAAATAGAAAACACTGTTAGTTCAAAGATTATCTACAGAAAACAAAACCAGAGGTATATGACTCAATAAATACACGGAAATACACTGTACCAAAGCCTTCTAAATTGGAGGGTGGGCGGACGGAAGGGAATAATTTTATAAACTGACAATATGAAAGTGTAACCCAATAATCTTAGCCCAATAAAGTTACTGATTAACTTTTAGATTGTTATGGGTCTTCACTTCCTGCAGTTCACCAGCCATCTTTCCAAACTTAAGTAGGCACTAGGGCTGTAAGACCTTTCACATTGGCAACATCGATAAGGAGAGAACTTCATGCTCGAGTTTAAGAAAAGAATAACTGTATGTTTTGTTCACCCCTGAATACTCAGTATCCAACAAAGGTTCCAGTACACAGGTGGTGCTTAATGAATATCTGCTGAACAAATGGTGAAGTTTAATTATATCAGTGCATCATTATTTTTTAATAAATTGAATTCTCCCGTATTCAAAAAGCAACTCAAGACTATGTCACAGTTTCTCAAAAAAGCACACTAACTTCTTATGTCTATGTTAGGTAAAAACCAAAAACAAGCATATAAACAAAAAAGTACGTGGCATTTGCCAATGTTTTTACTTTAATCTGAGTCAAGAGGGTATATTCCCAAGATCAGGTTTGTTAGATTTTTGGAGGTTCATTCATCCATCCAATAATTTATTGAGCATCTGCTACATGCCAGACCCTTAGAGAAAACGTTTAATTTGTAAGCTGCACGTCGCCACCAAAGTCTCCCACAAAAGCTGATTATTTAAAATCATAACAGCTGAAGAGGAATCCTAATGTTGTTTCATCTACATATGAAGTCAGCAGAACCGACCTCCTTTTCAGCTACAAATGCAGCATCAGCGAACCGCTACCTACCACATCCGCTACGAAAAATCACAACTAATGCAGCAGGCGTTGGATAAAACAACCTGTAAGAGTAGCACGAACTCCTCCTCTGAGGTGGCTAGGGCTTTCTTTTCGGGGACCGGAGAAGACCCACAGCGAGACCCGCGGACAGAACGCGACGGAAGCATCGGACGACAGTCCGGGTTCCCGCACCGGGGGTACCCGCCCCTTCGAAACTCTCACCTGGAGGACCCCGACCCTCTCCGCCCGCCCCTGGTCCCACCCTCCCGAGTTCCAGACCATTAAAGTTGGGGGAGGGGATCTTTATTTCCATTTCACATCAGACGGGCAGCTGACTTCTTCAGCCTCCCGCCTGCCGTGAATTTTGAAATGATCTTGAAACAATTTCCCATAGGGAATGAAAGAAATCCAAAGGCAAGAGAACCTCGCCCAGACCTGAAATGGAGCCGCAGGCTCAGCCGGGAGCCCTCAGCGCGAGGCAGGGAGGGCCGAGCCGCTCTCGCCTGGGAGCACTCGGCGGCGGGGGTTTGAGGCGACCGGCCTCGACTTGGGGGCTGCGAGGGCAAGCCATAAGGGTCGGCGCCCGACCCGGGCCAGCGAGGCACTCACCGTCGCCTTTGTCTCCGGCACCCGCTCCGCGGCTCTTGCCACCCCCACGCCCGCAGCTGCGCTCCCCGACGCGCACGCCGCTTCCTGGCTCCCTCCTTCCCCGTCCAGGCTCGCGCTCAGACAGCGCGAGAGGCGGCGCGCGCTCGGGGAGCGACGGGAGAGCCGGACGCCGCCGCGCAGCTGCAGCGCCAGCCCCGCCCTCAGCCACGCCCCGAAGACAGACTGGCCTGCCGGCGGACCTCGTCGAAAAGCTTCGCGGGGCGTAGGGCCCTCAACCCGGGCGAGCTAGGAAGCCGCCTCGGTGCGTGCGAAGGGCGAAGAGCCAGGGCTGGAACCCGCACAGAAGACGGCGCACCGGGAAGATGGCGACCAGGGCTGGGCGGGAGCGCGCGGGAACACTTCCCCACCCCCGGCCGAGTTGCGGCCGCCGGCTAGCTTTCCCGCTTCGGCTCCGCGATCAGGGCCGCCGCTGCTTCCGACCCCACCTCGGACCACGCGGAGGGGCGGTGCCTGCGCGCGACGTGGGGCCGCGGACGCGCACTGACGAGGGAGGGTCCGAGCTTGAGCGGTGAGGGTAGGCAGCTCTCAGTGGTTTGCGGTAGAACTGAAGGTGCGCTGAAATCCTTGGACCACCGCTTTATTTAAAAATCAGAACCGTTGAGTCCGTCATTAGCTGTCTTATAGCGGAGAACATCAACCTAACATATGAAATGTGTGAAAATGTCTCGTCTACAACACCTCTGTGATTCTTTTAAACGTTTATTATGTATATCTCAGAAGTAAGTTACTACCAAGCCAACACCCCACCAAAATGCCTACAAAACTTTTTCTAGTAGTCCAAAGGATAGGGAAGGAGCACAACACCGCGGGAGTAAGTTGTCAAGCCTGCAATATTTTGAATATAATGTAGCAATGAGTGCTTTCCCCATCTTGGTGGATGACAAGGCATCCTCCTCGTTGCTCAGGCCGAAAACTTTTCAGTCATCCGTGGTTGCTCTCATTCTCTCGTCTTCAAGTCCAGTCTGTCAAGAAAGTCCGTTGGTTGTACTTTCAAAATACATTGAGAATCAGATTACTTATCACCTGCAATACCTCCAATGATCTCTGGCCTGTGTTAACATTTAAACAGCGTCCTTCTTAACTGTCTTTGTCCACCATCAACAACAGCCAGAAAGTTCATATCTCATTGGTCAGAATCATCCAGTGTCCCTCTTTCATTGAGTGCATAAGCTATTGTCTTTACAATGGCCTTCAAAGTCCTTGAATTTGTTTTCCCTTTATGTCTCTGACTCCATCTCCAACCACTTGGGGTTTGAATATGCCAGACAAATTAACACAGGGTCTTTGCAAGGGCTGTTCCCTCTGCCTTTAACATTCTTCCCTCAATCCTTCACTTCTGTCAATTCTGCTCAAATCTCAACGAGCTTTACTATGCTGTTTAAAATTGAACTGCGCTCCCTCAACTCAGTCCTTGCTACCTTGCTGTTTTTCTTTTCTCAGCATGGCATTTCACACCTTGCAACAACCTTTATAATTTATTTATTTCGTGTATTTATCTTTCAATGCCTGTCTCCTCCAATAGATGTAGGGATTTTTGTCTGTTTTGTTCAACTGATGTATCCCAGGTGCCTAAAATAAATGGGAAAAAAAGTCCCCTGAGTTAATAAAAAGTTTAAGGCAATAAAGACCAGTTTTTAATTTTACATTTCCTCTTGTTCCCAATTTCTATTAGTTGACCATAAGATCCTTATCTATATCATAACATGAACATTTTAATTATCCAGTTACCCTGAGTATAGTGATAACCATTTTCCTGATATGTAACACAATTTTTACCAAATGATATCCCAGTATCCTATTCCACCAAATAGGAAAAAGAATAACTGAATAGGAATATGTAATAAACTAGAGGAAGCTTTCTGGTGTGATACTAAAAGTTTCTGGGGCAAAGAACCAGAAAATATTTCTGAACTTGATACATATATTTGTAATCCTCCTGTGGTAGCCCCTGGCCTGAACAAAACTGGCCTGCCAACCTTGGTGCTCAGTAGTCTGCATGACCTAGGCAGCTAATGTTTAACCTGTCATCTTTGTAAGCCAGTACAGAGAAAAAGGATAAATTGTAACTTTAAACGGGAAGTAAGCAGGAGGTGAGAAACTCTTGTTCTCACAAAAGAGCAAGAATGCTAATCTAGTCTACCTGCTTCCTGGCCCCCAAGTGTTACCACTCTTGTGGTTATTTACAAAGCCCCATCGTATAATTCTTTCCTGCACCACCCCCATGTCACAGGCTGCTTTCCCACCCTTAGGAATGTCTTTGTCTTAATCCTTTATAATTGGCTTGCTGTCCTCTTTCAAGCCTGTGGCCAACCTCCCTGCAAAAGCAGTACCCACCCTGTGAGAAAAAAACCATTTGATTTCTGCTGATTTCTGCTTCCCTGTGAGTAAGCCCCAATATAAAGTTCATGTTTCAGAAAATGCTCGGTGTCTTCTTTGGTCTTTTGACTGGCAAAGCCCCCTCGGGCTCTGACACCTCCCTTTGAATTACAAGTGTAGTCATCTCCCTTGAATGCCTTAAGTAGTAACATTTCCTGTCATTTACCCATAGAGGATAATATGCATTATGTAAACATTTATTTTCATATTTTTATATCAAAACACCATATGTGATTGAATACCATGATAGAATCTAATTTTGGTTGATAAAGCTAATTATATACCTCTCTTGTCAGTAGAAAAAAGTCAATTAAGAAGACAAGCCATTCAGTTGAAGGATACCTTTTCTATAAGGGTCTGCATACAAAATTATCTGCTCAGTATTATATTACAGCATAGTCTCTTTACATGTTTAGTTTATCCTTTGTGATTTAAAAACAACTGAAAGATATAGATTATCCCTTACGATTTGGATTATATTTTGCCAAATTAAATAGACTTTGCATTTGTGTTTTAGCAAAGTCAAATGTAGTTTGTAATTGCATTTTTATCAACTCATAAATTTTCTGGAGTTATTTTGATATGTCTGTGTTGTCCTTCAAATTGTTACCAAGCAAAGTCTTATTCTAAAAGAACAGGAGTAGAAAAGAGACATTTCATAATTTATTCACATAATGTACATTGAAAATACTGATAAAGGTGTATGCAACTGTTATAAAAGAAACTGTATTTGCGCAGTTACTAATCCATAAACGAGAAAATGATCTCAACAAAATTAAAATAGTACATAAGTGCCATAACAAATAAAAATACTAATACCAAGGACAACAGCACTTCTTATGAGCTCACATGGTGACCACACTGGCCTGATTCTGCAATCTGTTATTTAGTTAAATAAATTTTCCTTTAAGAATTTTAAAGCAAATGGATTTGCCTTCAAATATGCTAATATCCTTTTAATTGCTTTCCAAAATTTGATAGTAGCTGCGCCAGTTTGAATATATTATGTTCCCCATAACGCCATTATCTTTGATGTAATCTTGTGTGGGCAGACGTATCAGTGTTGATTAGATTGTAATTCTTTGAGTGTTTCCATGTAGATGTGCCCCACTCAACTGTGGGTGATGACTCTGATTGAATAGTTTCTGTGTAGGTGTGGCCCCACCCATTCAGCACAGGTCTTGATGAGTTTACTAGAGCACTATATAAGCTCAGACAGAAGGAGCAGACTTGCTACAACCAAGAGGGACACTTTGAAGAATGCACAGAAGCTGAGAGAGTAGCTGTAGATGAGAGACAGTTTGAAGACAGCCATTGAAAGCAGACTTTTGCTCCAGAGAAGCTAATAGAGGACAAATGTCCCAACAGCAACTGAGAGTGACATTTTGGAGGAACTGCAGCCTAGAGAGGAATGTCCTGGGAGAAAGCCATTTTGAAACCAGAACTTGGGAGCAGACACCAGCCACGTGCCTTCCCAGCTAATAGAGGTTTTCCGGATGCCACTGGCCATCCTCCAGTGAAGGTACCCAATTGCTGATGTGTTACCTTGGACACTTTATGGCCTTAAGACTGTAACTGTGTAACCAAATAAACCCCCTTTTATAAAAGCCAATCCATCTCTGGTGTTTTGCATTCTGGCAGCATTAGCAAACTAGAACAGTAGCTATTTCTCACATATAGGCAAGATGGTGTAAAGAGTCATAATCTGGAGTTAAATCCAAACTCTGCTGCATAATTAGCTGGGTGACCCTGGGCAAGGTTATTGATCTTTCTAAGCCTCAATCTTTTTAAATGGGAGCAGTAATCCCTACCTCCCAGGGTTGTTGTGAGAAATCATTGCAAGAAATCATTTAAAGTTCTTAGGCTGGGTTTATGCTATTTGCTTGGTTAATTATCATTACCCAAGCATATAATTAAGCTCATTGCCCTACTTTTGTAATACTGAGAAAATGGCTCATTTTTAAAAGGCCCAAATGGAATAAGACAGTTTGAGTTCTACAGCAAGGTAGTAAAATATTCAGTTAAATGAACATTTTTAAACAGGCACTAACATTTCTTCTACCAGGACCACATACCAGGCACTGTTCTAGGCAACAAAGGAAGCTAAGATAAATGAGGCCCAGACCTAGAATAGCTTTACAGTTGAATGACAAGAGACATACATTTAGTAGGTAACGATTTTTAAAATAATATGACCAAATTTCCTGGTTTCTCAGGAATACTTCTTGTCTTGGATTAGTAGTAAATTGTGACCCTTCCATTTTCAAGAACACCCGGGTTTGGATGATAAATTTTGTGATCAACCCTAATTGGAAGTGTATGTAAATTGCTTGGGGTACTGAGAAGGAGACCTCAGCTCTGTATAAAGCTGTAGACACTTATATTGCTTCTTGAGAGGAACATCCAAACGGCCAAGCCAACCAAAAAGAAGCAGGAAAGGCAGAGGAATATGGTAGGAAATTTATTGTTTTTATTATTCTGAGTCAAAATGTCAAAGCTTTTCTATATATGTGCTTAGGACCTTAGCTAATAATAAAGTTAGTAAATCCCATTGATTTGTATTTTTTCCTGAAAATATAACACAGGCATTCCAAGATTGTTTTAGATTTGGGATTTAGTATTTTTTTCCTGAAGATGGAACAGGGACACTCCAAGACACAAATGACACAACATGTATTCATTTATTTATACAACAAATATTTGTTGAATACATGTATATAGAGTCTCTCTTTGGTATGATAGAAGATACAAAAAATTATATACAAGACAGTCAAGCAGCATAAAATCTAGTGGCAAACGTCAAGTATCTTAGCTAATTAGCCAATAAAATAATGAGATACATGACACATGAAATTATGATTTGAGGAGGTTGGGAAAAATCAGGACACATGCAGAACTTATTGAGAAAAGAGAAAATGGCCAACATAGCTGAAGAAGTATGGAAGGAAACCTAAGTCAAACTTTGCTTTACCCTTTTACCTAGAGCTGACCCTTACTACTCCATCAAACCACAAATATTCATTGAATGCCTGCTGTTTGCCAGGTGGCATACCAAATGCTGTGGGAAAACGCAGTATAAAACATGGCCTTTGTCCTTAATGAAATGTTACATGGCAACATTTGAATAATTAGACAAAGTAGCCTTATGAATGCCACTGGGGATCACTCAGGTCAGTATGGCTCAGGAAAGGTTTCTTGTAGGGACAGAAATGTGAAATGGGTCTCTGGAAAGAAGGTAGTCAGATTAGTGTTTTCCAAACTATGGATTGCACAATTCTGGTGGCATGGGAGACGTTTTTTGGTAATACACTCAGGAGGGGGCTGGAGGTACAGAGATAGGGAGAGAGAGAGATTGGTTCATGCATCCTGCCCTCTGTCTCAGTTTCCTAGAGCTGCTTGTAACAAAGTATCACAAACTCGGGGGCTTAAAAACAGCAGAAATTCATTGTCTCACAATTCTGGAAGCTAGAAGTCCAAAATAAAAAAATCAAGGTATGGGCAGGGCCACGCCTCTTCTGAAACCTGTAGGGGAGAGTCCTTCCTTGCCTCTTCCTAGCTTCTCGTGGTTTACCGGCAATCACTGATGTCCCTTGCCCTGCAGCTGCAGGACTTCAGTCTCTGCCTGCATTGCCACCTGGCATTATCCCCTGTGTCTGCGTCTCTCCTCCCCTTCTCATAAGGGCATCAGTCATATTGCATCAAGGATCCAGTCATTTTAACTTAACTAATTCCATCTGCAATGGCCCTATTTTCAAATAAGGTCATTCACAAGTACCAAGAGTCACGACTTCAATACATCTTTTGGGGGGACACAATTCAACCTCTAACACCTAGCTTCAATACATTGCCTGTAATCTAATTTGCATTGTAGCCCTTTGGCTTAAAAAAAAAAAAAAAAAAAGTTAGGAATTGAAATAAAAATGCCTCTCAGGACAACCCAGGAAGAGGAAAGCAGCCTTTTGAGAATCACTCTGCTATGTCAGGTTAGAGACCACCAGAGACTAAGAATTTCATTGTATTTATTTATCTGTTTTTACAATTAACCCCTATATTTGGCAAGTAATACAGAACTTCCAAATATGAAAGAGATAAAGTTTCTTTTCTATGTTTAAGTAAAAAATATGAACCAACTAAAAGAAACCTAACAAGTAAACAGTAGTGGCTGTGCTGGTTTGAAACTGTTATGTAACCCAGAAAATGCCATGTTGTTTTAATACATTCTTGTGGGTGCAGACCTATTGTTGGGTGGAACCTTTTGATTAAGTTGTTTCCATGGAGATGTGACCCACCTAATTCAAGGTGGTTCTTAATCATTTGTTGGAGTCCTTTAAGAGAGCTCACAGAGACAGAGAACTTGGAAAAAAAACACCCTGAAAGAAGCAAGAAGGACCCACAGAAACTGACAGAGCCATTTTGAAACCAGGTCCCAGGAGAGAAGGACCAGCAGACATCACCATGTGCCTTCCCATGTGACAGAGGAGCCCCGGATGCCAGCAGCCTCTTCTCACAGAAAGTAGTTTCCTCTTGATGCCTTAATTTGGACGTTTTCATGGCCTTAGAACTGTAAATCTGCTAACTAATAAATCCCCATTGAAAAATCCAACCAATTTCTGATATATTGCATTCTGGCAGCTTTAGCAAACCAAAACAGTGGCAATAAAGAGAAAGGCATTTTAAAAAGGAGCACAAAGCTTAGTGAACAAAGGTTCAGCAATTGGCACATTAAAGATATGTTCCCAGAGAGACCAAGAACCGCAGCTGATTTTGTGCTGAGTATTGGCAGATAACCAAGCAGGAGTAGAGTATGTACCAGTGATTCAATCTCAGCACCAGGGCTTCACTCAGAGCAGAAAGCCCTCTTGCCTGTACCTTGAGGAAGATCCTTGGCCCAGAGGAACCAGCAGAACCAATCCCAGTGACCTGGCAGGAAGCCACTCAGCAGATACAGTGGGACTCCATCATTGTGGTTTATCAGGGCTCCAGCAAGAGTGGACACTGATCTGCTAGCAGCCCCCAAAGCTCCCAGAGATTCACGCCCTCAAAACAGGTGGGACAGAAATGTGGCCACTTCATCCCAACACAGAGCTCTACATGTTACTTTCACAAGAAGGTGTGCTGATGAGTAAGAAGTAGGGGTGAAGTTGAAAGAAAGGGAAGATGACAAACCAAGATCCTTAACATCCCATTCCCCATTCCAGGCCCCAGCAAGTGTTGCTGCCTGAGAGTGATTAAGCACTGGCTTTTGTCCTCATGACTAGCTAAGCTAAATAGTGGGGAGGATTCTGGTGACTTGCTCTCTGCCACTGTCAATGTGGTAATGTACATGTCCTATGTAATCCCTGGGACTGTGTCAGACAAAATTCTAAAAATGGCCCCCTTTAATGTTCTGCATCAATAGGATGAGATCTCATTCCTGTGATTATGTTACATTCTGTTACAATGGCAGAGTCGACCCTAAGATATAGAGATTGTCTAGTGAGCCTGATCTAATCACATGAACCCTTAAAAGCAGAGAGCTTTCTCTGGCTGGTGGCAGAAGGAGAAGTCAGAGAAATTCAAAGTATGAAAAGTATTCAATGTGGCATTGCTGGCTTGAAGATGAAGGGGGCTACCTGGCAAGGAATGCAGGCAAACTCTAGGAACCCACAGCAGCCCCTGCTGACACCCAGCAAGGAAAGGGGACATCAGTCCTATAACTGCAAGGAACTGAATTCTGCCAACAATAAAAATGAACTTGGAAATAGATTTTCTTCCCAGAGCCTCCAGACAACAATTCAGTCCAGCCAACACCTTGGTTTCAGCCTGTGATATCGTGAGCAAAGAACTTAGCCACACTGTGCTGGACTTCTGACCTACTGAAATTATGAACTAACAAATGGTTACTGTTTCAAGCCACTAGATTTGTGGTAAATTGTTACACAGCAAAAGAAAACTAATACAGCCACTCCCTGTCACTGAATCAACCCTTCTCTAGGCCAGCTGCAGGGTGGTCTGCTAGCCTGAAGAGCGTATCTGAGTTTCCACTCCACTGTCAAGCCACAAAGACAAGTGGATCAATTTTCAGGCATTAGTAAACAAACATGCGTCATTTTTGATTATATGGGGCAGGAGGACTGTTCCAGTTTGACTCTATTATGTACCCCAGAAAGGACTGTTCTTTTAATCCAATCTTGTGGGGACAGACCTATTGTGGTTGCAATCTTTTGATTAGGTTATTTCCATGGAGATGTGACTCCTGCCCATTCAGGGTGGGTCTTCTTTGGTTTGCTGTAGTTCTTAAGAGAGTTCAAGGGCCAACACAGACCCAGACGCTTGGAGATGCTAGTTAAGAGATGAAGCACCGAGTTTGCCCTAGAGAAGCTAAAAGAGAACCCTCAGAGGCTTAGAGAGAAAAGACCTGGGAGACAAGCAAGGATGCACAGTTTCTGAGAGAGAGAAGCTAAGAGAGACAGAAGCCCAGAGACATTTTGGAGAAAGTCATTTTGAAATTAGAACCTGGGAGCAAAGGACCAGTAGACTCCAGCCAAGTGCCTTCCTGGCTGACAAATGTGTTCTGGATGCCATCAGCCTTTCTTCAGTGAATGTGTCCTCTTGTTGATGCCTTAGTTGGGACACTTTTATGGCCTTAGAACTATAAATGTGTAACCTAATAAATCCCCTTTACAAAAGCCCATCCATTTCTGGTATTTTGCATAACGGCAGCTTTAGCAAACCAGAACAAGGACCATGGGGAAAGACTGGAATTCCTAATAATTTGAGGTGGGGATTTATGCATAATTTATGAATTATTTTCATTTAGGCAAAAAAAGGAAATGTGACCTTACTTTGAAGTAATAGGCTAGTGAGGACTCATAACTGAGGGTGGTTTTAGAATTTCTGGTAGCATTTGGTGCAGTCTCTGGAAAGGAAAGACAGTGGAAAGTCAGGTTCTTTAGTGAAAAAAGAACCAACTCTAGGGTCAGGTGGATTTGGGTTTGTTTTGCAGCTTGTTAGCTATCTGATCTTAGACCTGGAGGCAATTTTCTTAACCTTTCTGAGCTCTAGCCTACCAGGAATAATACCTATCTAGTAAGGTTTGGGGAGGATTAAATGAAATAACTCATGTAAAATATCAATGCCTGCAGCACAGTAGACTATCAATAATTTGTCTCCATTATCAGAGTAGAATTTTTTCACAACTTCCTTGCAATATTTTTATAGTAAAAGTAAACTAAATTGTAGTACATACTAGACCAATACTATCCTACAGAAATATAATGCAAGTCATACCTGTAATTTTAAATGTTTTGTAGGCTCAGAAAACAAACAGGTAAAATAATATTAATAATATAGTTTATTTAACCCAATATATAAAAAATATTGTCATTTCAACATGTAATCAATATAAAAATCTATTAATGATATTTTATATTTTTCGAACTAAATGTCCGATCTGGTTTATATTTGTTAAACTTAGAGCTCATCCCAATTTGAATAGTCACATTTCAAGTGCTCATGCACTTGAACAGCAACATGTAATTATGGCCATGGTATTAAACAGCTCAGTCCTAGATTAAATAAGTATTTCAAAAAATGCCCCTTTACCCTTTTGTAATTCTTAAAAAAGAAAATTGATGATAAATACTTACATATATATAAGAAGACACACACACATCACACATTTAATGGCACAGACAAAACCTAAATGGGGTTTGGTGTGTGTGTGTGTGTGTGTGTGTTTTAACCAACAATTCTCAGTTATAAGGAGGCACAGTTCAATCAGAGGATCAGAGTATAAGTGGTACATGAGTTTCTCATTTCAAATTCCAAAATGTACCACAAATCAGATCTACATAGCCAAAGTAAAGTAATACTGAGCAACTCTGATAGCTAGGTTAAAACAAAAACCTATCTCGTACAAAAGAATACTCGTTGGTTTTTAAAGGAATTTTAGTAAAGGAAAATATATTTATTTCCTTTTTCTTTTAAAGACATTGGACTGACTTTGGATTCTACACAAGGTTGTTTCTTTATAATTCAATACCCATATGGAAGAACAAAGACTAAAACAAATCAGAAATGGTGGGAAATAGGAGTAATGCACAGCAGCCATCAAAAGACTCATCATTTCAATCAAGAAATCAACCTGTGACACTTCTACTGTGTAGAAAGCCCTGTGGGACCTTCAAAGATGTTTCAGACAATGATCTTGCCCATAGGGAGGATACACTCAGAAGAAATAGGACACATCCAAACATGTATGATACTAGGTAGAATGTTTAAAGAAACCCTGAGAGATACCAAGAGACATACAGCTAGTATTTCTAAGAGGATCCTTTTAAGTGGAGGATGAGGGAAGGTTTCCTAGAATTGTACTTTGCAAGAGGTTTTAAAGAATGGTCTTTAAATGAGGGTTAATAAGGCTCAATTCAATTTAACTCAATTCAATTTAACAGATGTTTACTGCCTACCTACTGTGTGGCAGGGCCCATAGTAGGTGCTGGAGATTCAGTGATGAAAATCTCTGCTCTTAAAACTGATGGGGTGGGGATGGGGGTGGGGGATAGTGAAAAACAAGTAAAACCAGCAATACGGCACTGTTTTGTGTTTCTACAGCTCCTTGAAACTCATGCTACCTCTGATACCTTTCTGCCTCTGGGGTCTTCCCAGGCTCTGCCTTTTGTACCCACAAACAACTTGTCTCCTCTTTGTGTCTAACCCACCATTTCAAAGATGGCTCTTGGTCTTGACCGTGTTCCCAGTGCCACCTTGCCATGGGATTGAGCATCTCATACTCTGTCCCTTGCGTTGCAACTGCATGCAGACTCTGCCCACGCCCTGCTCTGGCTTAGCTTTAGTCAGGAAGCTGATGAATCAAGAAGCTGCCACCACAACTTCCGGCTTCAACACTTCTCTCTTGAGAAGAGGAAGTTGGGTGCAGTTTGCTAAGTGTTATCATAGAAATAGTTCTAGAAAAGGACATTTGACTCAGCCTGTAGAAGTCCAGAAGGGCTTTCTAAAAGAATAGATGCTTGAGAGGAATTATCAAAGAAAGAAAGGAAGCTTGAGATTTTCTAGGTATAAAAGGACAGCATGTATAAAATCAGTGAGACATGAAAGTGTATGATGCCCTTAGAGAACTAGAGAATGAATGTATGGCTAGAGAAGGGTGGAAGGGGACACAGAGAGAAAATGAGGTTGGACCTGTGGAGACAGACCAGGTCATGCTGAGGAGTTTGGATTTATTTAGAAGGTAGCAATGAGTCAGGCAGAAAGATAAAATATGCTAATTATGTTGCTTCAACAGTAAAGTTTAACTATATGAGCATGTAATTAACATATCCTATATAACCTTTGAACTTTAAAATATTGTTGCTTAAATTACTTCCTTGAAACCTCTACACAGCAATCATTCATAAAAGATAGTGCACCTTCATGATTATTTCAAGCTTATGTTTGCTTTTTTTTCAAGTTTTTTTTTAATTGGAGAACTTGTAGGTTTGCAGAAAAATCATGCAGAAAATACAAGTGTTCCCCTAGACCCCCTTCACATGTGAAGTTTCTCTATTTAGCACTTTGCATTAGTGTGCTACAGTAATGATTATTAAAATCAAGGATAAATATGTTATCTTTGATGAAAAATATTATTATGATTATACTATTAAGTATAGTCCATATTTACATTAGAGTTCACTGTGTTTTAACGGATTTTTAAAGTTTTTAAACTGGTAACATACCTATAACCTAAAATTTCCCATTTTAACACCATTCTATTATGCAATGCAGAGGTGTTAATTACATTCACATTGTTGTGCTACCATCACCACCATCCATGACCAAAACTTTTCCATCACCCAAACATAAATTCTGTACTCATTAAACATTAACTCCCCATTCCCTACCCCCATCCCAGCCCTGGTAACCTGTATTTAAGTTTCCAACTCCATGAATTTGCTTATTCTAATTATTACATATCAGTGAACTCATACAATATTTGTCTTTGTGTGTCTGGCTTATTTTACTCACAATGCTGTATTCAAGGTTCATCCATATTGTAACATGCATCAGAAATTCATTCTTTTTACAGCTGAATAATATTCTATTGTATATATATAACACATTTTGTTTATCCATCATCTGTGGATGGACATTTGGATTGCTTTCATCATCTGGCAATTGTGAATAATGCTGCTATGAACTTCATTGTGCAAATATTTGTTTGGGCTCCTACTTTCAAGTCTTTTGGATATATACTTAGAAGTGAGATTGCAGGAAATACAGTAATTCTATACTTAACAGAAAAATGAACAAACTGTTCATCAAAGTGGCTGGACCATTATACATTCCCATTAACAATGAACCAGTGTTCCTATTTCTCTACATGTTCTCCGACACTTCTTATTTTCCTGTTGTTGAGCTGTTTGCCTTTTTGTTGTTGAGTTGTAGCATTCCTTTATGTATTCTGGATATTAAATCCTTATTGGATATGTGGTTTCCAAATGTTTTCTCTCATTCTGCAGGTTGTGCTTTAAATTGTGATAAAGTCCTTTGATGCACAAAAGTTTTAAATTTTGATGAGGCCCCATTTATCTATTTTTTCTTTTGTTGTTTGGGTTTTTGCTGCAAAGTCTAAGAAAACATTGCCTAACACAAGGCCCAGAGGATGCTTCCCTGTATTTTGTTCTAAGAGTTTTCTGGTTCTGGTTCTTATATTTAGGTCTTTGATCTACTTTGAGTTAATTTTGTATATTGCATGAGGTAGGGGTCCACCTTCATTTTTTGCCTATGGATATGTAGTTTTCCTAACAACATTTGTTTAAGATATTATTCTTTCCCCATTGAGTGGACTTGGCACCCTCGTCAAAAATCAGATGGTCATAGATATGAGGATCTATTTCTGAACTCTCAATTCTATTCCATTTGTCTACATATTATCTTCGTGCCAGTACCGTACTGTTGGGTTACTGCAGCTTTGTAATAAGTTTTAAAATCGAAAACTGTGAGTCTGTGAGTCTTCCAATTGCATCCTTCTTTTTCAAGATGATTTTGGCTATTTGGGCCCCTTAACCTTCCATATAAATGTGATGATTGGCATTTACATTTCTGCAAAGAAAGCTGTTGAAATTTTGATTGAGATTGTGTTGAATCTGTAAATCTCTTTGGGTAGAATTGACATCTTAATATTATTTGGTCATCCAATCCATGAACATGGACTATATCTATTTATTTAGGTCTTATTTGATTTCTTTTAGCAATGTTTGTAGTTTCCCATGGACAAGTACTTTACATCCTTGGTTAAATTTGTTCCTAGATATTTGATTCTTTTAGTTGCTATTGTAAATGGAATTTTTTTTTCAAGGTATTGATTACCAGTGTATAGAAACACTACCAATTTTTTGTGCCAATCTTGTTCTCCACCACTTTTCTGAATTCATTTATTAGCTCCAGTAGCTTTGTTGTGGATTTTTCAGGATTTTCTACCTATAAGGCCAAGTCATCTGCAAATTGGGAAGTTTTGCCTCTTCCTTTAAACTTTGGATGATTTTATATCTTTTCTTGCCTGGTCACTCTGGCTAGAACTCCCAGTGCAATGTTGAATAACAGTGGTGACAGTGGGCATCCATGTCTTATTCCTGATGTTAGAGGAAAGTTTTCAGTTTTTCATCATTCAGTATGATGTTAACAGTGGGTTTTTCATATACACCCTTTATCATGTTGAGGAAATTTCCTTCTATTCCTAGTTTTCTACATATTTTTATGAAAAGGGGGTGTTAGCTTTCATCAAATACCTTTTCTGCATCAATTGTGATGATCAGGTGTGTTTTTTTTCCTTTGTTCTGTTAATGTGATGTATTACATTAATTGATTTTCTTATGTTGAACTACCCTGGCATACCTGCGATAAATCCTACTTGATCGTGGTATGTAATTCCTCTAGCATGCTATTTGATTCAGTTTGCTCATATTTTGTTAAGGTTTTTTGCCTCCATATCCATAAGGAATATTGGTCTGTAATGATCATTTCCTGTCGTATCTTTGTTTGGCTTTGGTATTTGGGTCAAGTTGGCCTGACAGAATGAGTTAGGGAGTGTTCCCTCCTCTTCAATTTCTTGGAAGAGTTTGGGCAGGATTGGTGTTAATTCTTCAAGGAATGTTTGGTAAAATTCACCAGTGAAGCCATCTGATCCTAGGCTTTTCTTTGTTGGGAGGTATTGATTATCTCCTTACTTATTATTGGTCTGTTAAGATCAATTTCTTCTTGAGTCAGTATAGGTAGTTTGTGTTTTTCTGGAATTTGTCCACTTCATGTGTTATCTCATTTTTTTGGCACACAGTTGTTCATAGCATTCTCTTAGGGTCCTTTTTATTTCTTTGAGGTTAGTAGTAATGTCCTCCTTTCATTTCTGATTTTAGTTACTGTCATTCTCTCTCTTTTTTTGTCAGTCTAGCTAATGGTTTGTTGATTTTATTGATCTTTTCAAAGAACCAACTTTTGGTTTCATTTATTCTCTCTATTGTTTTCTGTTCTCTATTTCATTTATCTCCACTTTTTGTGTGTATGTGGTTTACTTTCTTATGCTCACTTTGGGTTTAGTTTGCCTTTCTTTTCTAGAACACCCCACCCCAACCCAGTTGTGAGGTTAAGCCTCTGATTTGAGATCTTTTTTTTTTTCTTTTCAAATGTAAGCATTTAGAGCTATACATTTCATTCTCAGCACTGCCTTTTCTGCATCCCGTAAGTTACAGTATGCTGTGTTTTCATTTTCATTTGCCTCAAAATATTTCCTAATTTCCCTTGTGCTTTTTTTGTGACTCACTGGTTGTGTAAGAGTGTGTTGTTTAATTTCCACATATTTGTGAATTCTTCAATCCTCCTTCTGTTATTGATACCTAGCTTCATTCCACTGTGGCTGGAGAATATACATTGTATGATTTCAATATTTTTGGATTTGTTGAAACTTGTTTTGTGACCTAACAGATGGTATATTCTGGAGAATGATCCATTTGCACTGGAGAAGAATGTGTATTCTGCTGCTACTGAGTGGAAGCGTTCTATATATGTCTGTAAGGTCTAGTCGGTTTATAGTATTGTATGAATCTTCTATTCCCTTATTGATCTGTCTAAAAGTTCTGTCCATTATTTAAAGTGGTGAATTGAAGTCTCCTACTATTTAAGTAGAACGTGATATTTCTCCCTTCAAATCTGTCAATATTTGCTTCATATACTTTGAGTCTCTTCCATTAGGTGCATAAAAACTTATAATTGTTATATCTACTTGTTGAATTGACCCCTTTATCAGTATATAGTAACTTTCTCTGATCAATTGGCACTTAATCTTTTGGGAATTCCATTTTATATAACACATTGCCTTTCTCTTACAGCTTTCAGAACTCTCTCCTTGTCCTTGGTATTCAACCTTTGGCTACTATGTGTATGGGTGTGGGTCTCTTCAAATTTATCCTGTTTGGGGTTTCTTGGGCATCTTGATTATACATATTCATATCTTTCATTAAATTTGGGAATTTTTTTGGCCATTATTTCTTTGAATTCCTTTTTCCCTTTTCTTTCTTTCTTCTCCTCCTAGGACTCATACAATGAGTGTATTGGTACACTTGATGATGTGTCCTAAGCTCTGTTCATTTTTTACATCCTTTTTTCCATCTGCTCCTCAGCCTGAATAATTTCAATTGTCTTGTCTTCAAGTTCACAGATTATTTTTTTCTGCAATCTCCAATCTACTGTTGAAACCCTCTAGGGAATTTTTCATTTCAGTTATTGTGTTCTTTGACTCCTGTATTTGTTTGGTTTCTTTTTAAAATTTCTGTCTCTTTACTGAGATTCTCATATTGTTCATTCATTGTTCTCCTGATATCCTTTAGTTCATTCTCTGTGTTTTCCTTTATCTCCTTGAGCACTATGTCTAAAGTATGGTCTGTTTGTGAATGGTTTCTGGTTTTCTATTTTGTTCTTTCAAATGGGCACCATTTCCTGTTTCTTTGTTCATCTTGTAATGTTTTGTTGCTCACTGTACATTTTAATATTTTAAAGTGCTAACTCTGGGATTTAGTTTCTGAGCTATTTCTTAAGTTTCTATCAGCTAGTGATATGACAGAATTTCCTTGAGTAGCAGAAGCTAACAAAAACTACAAACCAAACCACAAAACACCTTTCACAGTCTTTGCAAGTGGCTCTGTATTGACTGGTACACTCCCTTAGAGTCTAGCCTCCTATCAAGAAGATTGGCCTGAGGCAAATGTGATGTGCAGGGTCTTTTCCATCTCTTCTGAACCTATGTCTTGTCCTGAGCTTGTGCTTGCTCATGGACTTAGGAATTCCTCCATATCCAGGTATTTGAATGCCCCATCTACTCCCTATGAAATTGACTTTCTCCCCCTCCTTTTGTATGACTTAAAGCAGGTTATTCTTTGCCCCGGAACACCTCAACTTAATTGTTTCTTATACATCTTTAGCTGTTTGCAAGCTAATTCCGCCTGCAGGGTAAGTTCTAGGAGGGTAAGCCCAAGAGGGTTTCCTGGTTCAGTCTTTCAGGCTGTCACCTGATAGATCAGCCCTAACATACAGTTTACCCAGTATGTGCATAGGGGTTACTCTGCTTCCTCCAGAACAGGGCCTGGTACTGTCAATGGGAGCACAGGTTGGCTGTACACTGCACCAGGGAGGCATTGAGGAAGGGCTAGCAAGGGAACCACAAACTTTTTCCTATGGTGCTAAAGACTGCATTTTCTTGATTTGGCATTCTCCCAGTTACTGCAAACCTTTTCCAGAGCTTTGAGGTCATGACTCTGCCAGTTTTCAGTAGTTGTTCAAAGATTCTTTGGGGGAAAAGCACCTTTGCCACATCTTGGTCCTCATCTGTTTGCTTTTAATCAATCACCAGCATTTTGGAAGTTGATTTCTTCCCCAGTTTAATTTCCATTAATCTGAACATTCTTAATAATTGGGGTTTTCCCCTTATAAGGAGTAATTATCCTCACATGAGATTCTGCCTGGGCCATTTCAATTCCATGCAGCATTCTACTATTTATGCATGGTTTTGGTTTGCTAAAGCTGCCAGAATGCCATATACCAGAAATAGGTTGGCTTTTACAATGGGAATTCACAAATTTACAGTTCTAAGGGCATGAAAATGTCCCAATTAAGGCATCAGAAGGGACTCTGAAGACAGGCTGCTGGCATCTGAGGCTCCCCTGTCAGATAGCAAGGCACATGGCCAGTGTCTGCTGCTCCTTTGCTCCCAGGTCTCATTGCTTTCATATTCTGGTTCCAGTGGCCTCCTCTCTGAGTTTTTGTGGGTCCTCTCTTAGCAACTCTGGGGTTTTTCTCTCCAAGCTCTCTGGGAGTTTCTCTCTGTCTCTCTTGGCTTTTTCTGCCTTTTATCCTCTCACAAAGGACTCCAGTAAAGGATTAAGACCCACGTTGAATGGGTGGGTCACTTCTCAGTTGAAATAACCTAACCCAAAAGTCCCACCCTTAATAGTTCTGCCCCCACAGGAATGGGTTAAAAGAACATGGCCTTTCCAGGGGTACATAACAGCTTCAAAACAGCACATGTATTGTCTTCTAGACATTTTTTTCTTTTTCTTTCATTTTTCCCTTCTTTGACAAGATAGAATTACATATTCTACCCTACCAAGAAGTAGGTAGAAAGAAAAAGTCCCCGAGCCTGGAAACGTGTGGAGTTCTAACTTGCTGCTGGGAGTCAGTCCAGTCTCTGTCTGCTGTGGGAGGCCAGTGTGCGACTCCCGCACTGCTCACGACTGAGTAGGAGGAGGGGAATGGAATGGACCCGCGTTCAGGAATGCTCCTACCTGATATTTTTTGTTTCTTTGATTCATCTATTGTGGAGTCCTCCTCCAGGCTCTACTATCCTCCAGATTCTAAACAAGTAGGATTTGTCCTTTTAGTCACTAAATCTCTGGGGAGACTTTTTCAGGGAATGTCTGACATTGCCACGTTGATGACGTCACTCCATAGCAGCATTATTCACAATTGGCAAAAGTTGGAAGCAACCCAAGTGACCAGGAACTGATGAATGGATAAATAAAATGTGGTATAAACATACAATGGAATATTATGCATGATATGAAATAATTAGAATAAGCAAACTCAGAGTCAGAATCTAAAATAAAGGTTACCAGAGGCTGAGGTAGGTGTAAGGAAAGGGAAGCAAATGCTTAAATTTTACAGAGTTTCTATCTGGGTTGACTGTAAAATTTTGGTAATGGATGGTGGTGATGGTAGCACAACATCGTGAACATAATTAACAACACTGAATTATATATTTGAATGTGATTAAAAGAGGAAATTTTAGACTATATATGTTACTAGAATAAATCCTATTATAAACAATGGAGTATAGTTAATAGAACAATTATAAAAATGTTCTTTCAAGTACCACAAATGTATGACACTAATGCAAGGTGTTAATAATAGGGTCGTATATGGCAAGCCTGTATTTTATCCATGATTTTTCTGTAAACCTACAAATTCTCTAATAAAAAGAGAAATTAAATTGCTTATTTTATTTGGGGTTATCGTTTTGGCTGTTTGACAAGTTAATAGGAATTTTTTAATGTCATATATTTTTAAATTCAGTTTTATTGAGATATATTCACATACCATACAATCATCCACAGTGTACAATCAGCTGTTCACAGTACCATCATATAGTTGTGCATTCATCACTGCAATCAATTTTTGAACATTTTCTTACTCCAAAAAAAAATAAAAACAAAAATAAAAATAAAGATAAAAAAGAACACCCAAAGCATTCCATCCCCCTCCAACCCACCCTATTTTCAATTAATTTTGTCCCCATTTTTCTACTCATTGATTATATTTTTCCCCTAATATCATCCCTTTTTCAATACCTTGCAAGATTGACATTAATTTGTTCTCCCACATATAAAAATATTTTAATATGTGTACTAAACGTCATATTGTTTTTCTTTGAACATCTTTGTAAAAGCTGGAGGAGAAAGATGAAAAAGAAATTTTTAAGTTACCTTTATTAAAAAGAATTATCTCCATAGCAATTTCTTGGTTTAGAAAAGAGGAAGTTACTCATAGGGGCTTATCGCAGTTTCCTGATCCAAACAAGACCTGCCCAACATACTGTTTTGTCCATCACAGAACAATTTCAGTTCTACTTTCATGTTCCATTAACCTGTATATTGCCAATATACAGGTTATATTGTTCTAGTTTGCTAATGCTGCCAGAATGCAAAACACCAGAAATGGATTGGCTTTTACAAAAGAGGGTTTATTTGGTTACACAGTTACAATCTTAAGGCCATAAAGTGTCCAAGGTAACACATCAGCAATCAGGTACCTTCACTGGAGGATGGCCAATGGTGTCCAGGAAATCTCTGTCAGCTGGGAAGGCACGTTGCTGGCATTGGCTCCGAAGTTCTGGTTTTAAAAATGGCTTTCTCCCAGAATGTTCCTCTCTAGGCTGCAGTTCCTCAAAAATGTCACTCTTAGTTGCTCTTGGGACGTTTTTCCTCTTTTAGCTTCTCCAGAGCAAAAGTCTGGTTTCAACGGCCATATTCAAACTGTCTCTCATCTGGAGCTCCTGTGCAGTCTTCAAAGTGTCCCTCTTGGCTGTAGAAGGCTTGTTTCTTCTGTCCGAGCTTACATAGTGCTTCAGTAAACTAATCAAGGCCCCCGCTGAATGGGTGAGGCCACACCTCCGTGGAAACTCTCCAGTCAGTTATCACCCACATTGGGTGGGACGCATTTCCATGGAAACAACCTAATCCAAATATTCCAACTTAATCCCCACTAATATGTCTGCTCTGACAAGATTGCATCAAAGAACGGGGCTTTTTCTGGGGGACATAATATATACAAACCAGTACACCAATCGATAAAACAAATATATAAAATATTAAAATCAGTTAGTCATTCAGTAAGAATTC
This sequence comes from Choloepus didactylus, assembly GCF_015220235.1. Classification (NCBI taxonomy): domain Eukaryota; kingdom Metazoa; phylum Chordata; class Mammalia; order Pilosa; family Megalonychidae; genus Choloepus; species Choloepus didactylus. The sequence goes on along the minus strand of NC_051319.1, from coordinate 72,423,083 downwards.
TAACAAGCAGCTATATTGTTATAGCTCTCATTCTTTAGCTTTGTTTTTATATAGTTTTATTGCATCTATTTGTATTCTTTAAAAGTGCATTTTTAATTGTTTTCATATTTATAAAAAGCCTCTCATACTATAGGTAATAATTTGGGACTTATCCTTCTCAAGTAACATTATGTTGCCAAGATTAACCCAGATTGTTAACATCACTGTAATTTATTCATTTTGACTCCTGTGCAATATTTTCCTGTGAATATATCACAAATTATTCATCCACTGTCCTGTTGAGGGGCAAATGGGACATTTCTGTTTTTGCTTTTATGATAAGTGGGGATACAATCATTTTTTACATTGTTCTTTTCATGTGTTCCCAGGAGTGGATTGTTGAACCATAGGTTATATGAATGCTCAATTTGGGCTGATAATGACAACATTTTTCCCCAAAATACCACACCAATTTGCCAATTTGCATTTCCATGAGCAATATCTGGTTCTGCAGATCTACAGCCTTCCCAACACTTAGCACAGACTTTTTAGGTTGTTCTCTTTAAAACTGATGTAAAATGGTATCTCACTGTTGTCTTTATTGCATTTCTCTGATTATTAGTGCTATTGAACAAAAGTTCTCACTTTTAATACAGTCTAACAGATGTTCATCTATACTTTCTACTAAAAGATTTAAAGTTGCTTTTTTTTTTATTGACAGTAAAGTTATCAATTCCTCTTGAGTAGACGTCTTTAATATGATGTGAGGTAGGAATCCAGTTACATCTTTTTCCCAACGAATAACCATTTGATTCCACTGGTCAATTTGTCTGTTGTTGTACCAATCCCACACCATCTTATTAACTATAACTTTTAATATACCAAAATCTTGGTACCTGGAAGAGAAAACCCTCTTTCTGTGAGCTTCTTCTCTTCAATATAAATTTTAGGATAATCTTATCAAGTTCCATGAAAACTCCTGTAGGAATTTCAATTGAATTACACTGGGTGTTTAGATCAGTTTGGCGAGAATTGATCTATTCACAACAATAAGTCTTTCTATTCATGAACACAAAGATATCTCTCCATTTATTTAGGACTTATATATTTCTTAATAAAGTTTTATGATTTCCCCTAAAGAGGTCCTTGATATTTTTTGTTATAGTTATTCCTAGATACTTGATATTCTCTGATACTATTTCTCTTTAATTATGTTTTGAAGTTGTTGGCTGTTAGTATCTGGGAATGCAATTGACTTAAGTCTTATATCAGAATATTCGTCTGGTATTGGGAGTTCTTAGAAGCTATCTAAGTGACCCTAACAGGCAGTAAAGTTTAGGAATCACTGCACTGTGGGAATAATGTTGGTCACTGTTCTGTTTAAGCCTCAATGGTCCATGGTAAGCATGTAAAACACTGGCGACTTCTACCTGCCTTCGGGACTATTAAACCAGGAGATAGCAATGTGTAACCATCCATATATTGAATTGTATACAAGAAAACTAAGTATTTTTTTCTTCTTGGTATGAAACATTGTTTGAATACACAATCTTGGCAAGGACAGGCTGTTCTTGACTACGAATCTGGCTAATTGTTATCAAGGTCACCAACAAGGGTGATATTGAATAAACAGAACCAGTATGTTTCATATCCAGAACATCCATATCAATTATAGAGGCTGACAAAAGGACATCAAGGGCAGTCCTGACCAAAAATAAATTAAAAAACAAACAAACCAAAAACCTAAAATAACCACCTGTAGCCTCTGGTATTCAGCAAATTCAAGAACATTTGGGGCCTCCTCCATAAAAGAAGTTGGGAACTAGTTCCCAGACAATCCCTGTCCTTTTTTTCTGTTCCCATAATTTTCTTATTCTAGTTTGGGTTTTCCCATCAGTCTATTAGCTTATCTGTGTTTTTTGCTCCACAGAAGCTGCCAAATCCAGTCCAGGTATTTGTATCAGCCCATCCATCCGGCTACATTTCTGAGCAGCTCTGTAGCCCCTACCTTGTCTTTTTCCTTACATTTTCTCTGTGTACTATAAGAATAGCTCCTGCTGTCCCTTGTCATGATTCCCCTTGTAATTTTTCATGTCTCAAATTTAGCCATAAATAATGCACATTTGCATGTTTGTTTGTTTTTCTGGTTGGTAAACTACCCAGTGTTTTCCTTTTATAGTGAATCCACCTCCCTTCAGAGTATTTTTCAGGTTTTGAGGGCTGGTACATCTTGCTGCTGTAACCCTGACCCCTCAGGGCTTGGAGGAAAATCCTCAGCAGCCCTTCCTGCTCCTGGGATCCCAGAAGCTGTGGCCACTCCACTCACTCCTGGGTTGGCAGACATCTTGGTCTTAAGTGCCCCCTGGGGTTTCAAACACCTGGCCACTGCCCTCCTGTGACCTGCCACTAAGCCTTGCAGGCTGGGCCAGGAAGTGGCCTTGTTAGCAAGGAGGACCTGCTGAGCCAGCTGCTTAGAATCCACAAAAAGTGGAAGGAAAAGCCAAGGCTGTCTGGACTTGTCTCTCCTCAACCACACTGTTTCAATTACTCTGCTTACATTGTCTTACTATCTAGTACAGCAAGTTTTTCCTCTTGTTCTTTGAGAATGCCTCAACTATATTTGGCCCTTTGCATTGCCATATACATTTTAGAATCATCTTTAGATGATTAGAAAAAAAAACTTTCTTAAAATAGATTTTACTGAGGTATAATTTCAAATGCAATAATTTAAGTGTATAGTTTTGTGTATGGTTAAGTGTTAAGTTATGTGAAGTTAACAGTACAATCATTTAAGTCTGCAGTTAACTGTACACACAGTTAAATATTGAAACTGATGACTTTCAATAAATGTGTAACTATATAACCACCACCACCTTCAAAATATAGAATATTTTCATCTCCCTAAATAGATCCCTCATGTTCCTTTATATCCCATCCCAACCCTGGCTCAAGGTAACCAATGATGTGCTTTCTGCTACTATAGATCATTTTGCATTTTCTAGAATTTCATATAAATGGAGTCATAGATATGTACTGTTTTGTGTCTGACTTCTTTTGGGCCGCGTAATATTTCTGAGATTCATCCATTATTACATGTATCAGTAGTTCATTCCTTTTTAGTTCTGAGTGGTATTCCATTTTATGGATGTACCATGATTTGTTTATGCATTTACCTATTGATGGACATTTGGAGTGATTGCTTCCAGTTTTTCCTATTATGGACAAAGCTGCTATGAACAGTCGTGTGTATATGTTTTCATTTCTCTTGGGAAATGAAGTCGAATTCATGGGTCATATAGGAAGTATTTAGTTAGCATTATGAGAAACTGCCAAATTGTTTTCCAAACTGGAAATTGTTTTCCAATTCTACATACCTAGTAGTAATGAGTGAGAGTTCCAGTTGCTCTATATCCTTACCAACACTTGTATTGTCAGTCTTTAATTTTAGCCATTCTAGTGTATGTGGAGTGGTATTTCATTGTGATTTAAGTTTGCATTTCTCTGTTGATTAATGATGTTGAGCATCTTTTCATTCATTTTTTGGCTTTTTTTGATATGAGTAAATCTTTCGCCTATTTAAAAATTTGTTGTCTTCTTAATATTCCCTTGTAAGAGTTCTTTATATAATTCTGGATATAAGTCATTTGTCAGATACATGTATTGCAAATATATTCTCCAGTCTGTGGCTTGCCTTTTCATTTTTTCATGATGTCTTTGGAAGAGCAGAAGATACAAATTTTGTTGAAGTCAAATTTTTCACCTTTTTTTTTCTTGTGTGGTTTTCACTTTTTGTGTTGCATATAAGGAATCTTTGCCTACTCCAATGTGTCAGAAAACTTTCTCCATGTTTCTTCTAGAAATTTTATAGTTTTATTTTTAAGTATACGATTCATTTTGAGTTAATTTTTGTATGTGGTGTGAGGTAAGAGTTGAGATTCATTCATATTCTATATGATATCCAATTCCAGCATTATTTATTGAAGTAAATATTATTTCCCTAATAAATTACATTGGCCCTTTTGATAAACATCATTTGACCATACAAGTATGCCTGGATCATATTTCTGTACTCTCTATTTATTTCACTGATCTATATGTCTATACTTACGCCAAAAGCACGATGTCTTGATTTACTGTAGCTTTATTTACTTTAGCTTTATAATATGTCTTGAAATTAGGTAGTGCATAGTCTCCAATTTTATTTTTTCTTTTTAAAAATTGCTTTGACTATTCTAGGCCCTTTATATTCCCATATAACTTTTGGAGTCAGCTTATTAATTTTTACAAAAAAGAAGGGTTTCTGGAGTTCTGTTTGGGACTATAAAAAAATCATTTTTGGGAAAACTGACATCTTTAGAATTTAGAATCTCCCAATCCATGATTGGCTATATTTTGGTTATTTTTCAATTTATTACCTAAAGAATATCTCTCAATAGTATTTTATAGATTTTTGCATAGCATTCTTGCACATCTTTCATTAGATGTCTCCCTAAGTATATTGTATATTTTGATGCTATTGTAAATACTATTTTTTACAATTTCATTTTTTAACATTGTGGCTAGCACATTGAATTAAAATTAATTTCTGTGTAGTTACATATTGTCAACAACTTGCTAAACCGAACTTGTTAATCCTAATGATTCCTGAGAGCTTCTTTTATATTGTCAAAGTATTCAAATACAATCAATTTTATTTCTTCTTTTCTTATTTTTATACCTTTTTTTTTTCTCTTGCCTTACTTTACTGGCTACTACCTCAATTTTAAAGTTGGCTAGAAATGGTGTTAGTGGGCATCAATCTTTGTCTAGATTCCATTATCAAAGGGAAAACTTTCAATATTCACCATTGTCTAACATTTACTGTAGTTTTTGTGCAGTTATCTTTATCAGCTTAAGAAAGTTCCCTTCTATTCTAGCTTGCTAAAGACTTTTTAAAAATCATTAATAAATGTTAACTGTTACCAAATTATTTTTCTGCATCCATTAGTATGATATGACTTTTTAATTTGTTGAATGTTTTATCCTTTACTCTCCTTTAGTCTGATTGATTTTCTAATGTTAAATCTACGTTATAGTCTAGGAATGCATTGTCATAATATAGTATGCTTTTGATACCTGTACTTTTGTTTTCCTAATGTTTTGTTTGGAAATTTTTTGCATATATTTTCACAAGTAAGATTTCTTATTTCTTTCCTGTACTATCATTGTCAGATTTTGGTCTCATTTCCTTGATAATCTCCTAAAGTAAATTAGAGAGTACTTTCTCTTTTTCTATTCTCTGGAAGAGTGTGTGTAAGGTTGGCATTATTACTTATTTAAATGTTCTTTAGAATTAACTAGCAAAGCCATTTGGACTTAGTGTTTTCTTTGTGGCAAGGGTTTTAATTAAATATTTAATTTCCTTAATAGTTATAATGATATCATTTTTTATTTCTTTTTGTTTATTAGTTAATAGTATTTTTCTAGGGATTTTTCATCTAAATTTTCAAATGTATTGGTATAAATTTATTTACATTTTTTATTATATATTTATTATCTATAAAATCAGTACTGATGCCATATATACATGTATATATTATCAATTTTAATAGTCTTTTCAAAGAACACACCTTTGATTTTCTTGATCCTTTCTACTGAATGTTTGCTTTTTGTTTCATTAATTTTGCTCTCATATTTATTATTTTTGTGTTTTTATTTTCCTTGGGTTTAATTTGTTTTTCTTTTAAGTTACTATTATTAATATTTAGCTCATTTTAGCTTTGCTTATTTTCCAGTATATGTATTAAAGGTACAGATTTTTCATTAAGCACTGCTTTAACTCCATTCCCACAAGTTTTTATTTTTATTTTCAGTCATTTCAAAATATTTTCTAATTTTCTTTGTGATTTCTTTGACCCATGGGTTATTTGTAATGATCTTGTAAAATTTCCAAGGTATGGCAATTTTCAGATATTGATTTCTTACTTAATTCTGCTGAGGTCATAAAACACACTGCTTGATTACAGTCTTTTGAAATTTGGTTAAGACTTGCCCAGTCCATATTCTATCATTGAAAATGTTCTTTGTGTGCTTGAAATGAATGTTTCCTGAGTTGTGGGTACAGTTTCCTCCATATGTCTTTTAAGTAAAGTTTGCTAATCATGCAGTTTAAATCTTCTATATCCTTTCTAATTTTTTGAGTCTGCATATTCTGTCAATATCCAAAGAGGTGGGTTAAAATCACCCACCATAAGTATGGTTTTGTCTAATTCCACTTGTAGTGATGTCAATTTTTGCTTTTTAAAATTTGAGGCCATATTATTAAGTCCATACAAATTTAGAATATTTTTTATCTTCCTGATGAATTGACCTGGACCTTTTATCATTACAAAGTGTTCCTTTATCTACAGTAATGCTTTTTGTGTAAAAGCCTGATAATATTAAAGCTACATCAGCTTTCCTGTGGTTAGTATTCACGCGGTGGAACTTTTCCATCTTTTTTCTTTCATCTTCCATGTCTCTACACAAAACAATGGGAACGTACTGAATTCTAATTTGACAGTTATTTTCTATCAACACATTGAGGTAAGATGCCACTGTCTTTTGGCTTCCATTGTTGTTGTTGAGATCTGTGATTCCTTTATAGGCATATACTGCAGGTATGGGCCTGGGCAGCAGACAACTTAGACAATTCCAGAATACCTATTCCTAGATCCAAGTCTACTTCCTCATGGTCTGAGATTGTTTGTGAGCCTTCTTGGCTAAACCAGAAACACTGGCTCAATCTATAAGGAATTTTTAATTTATATTGACATCAGAACCCTCCATTTTCACCAAGAATCCGTGCTTTTTAATGATAGGCAAGCAACGGTCCCATGCCAGCTCTGCAAAAAAATGGGTGTGATGGCCAAGGCAGGTCGTGGCATTGCTTCTGACAGCAAATCCCTCACCATAATAACTGAGGGCACAAGATAGTTTTTTATAACCTGGGAAAGAAGTTTGGAGAAAATAAAGCTGATGGCAGAAAAAACCAGAATGTCTGCAACTTTACAAACAGTGTATTGGTTCAACACCAGGAATGGAATGGGAAAAAAGCACAATAACAAGAAAAGTGGAAGATGGGAAATTCATGGTGGAATGCACAGTGAACAATGTCACCAGTAGTGTACTTGGGTCTATGGAAAAGTAGAATAAAAATTCTATCATTGCCTTTGGGCTGAGCACAGATTGCACACACGTGAAGCTGGCTCTGTCTGAGATAGACTCTGCTTGCTGATCCAATCCATTACTTTCCTGTGTGAATGGAGTCATTTGCTCCATTAGGACTTCGGTGAAATTCAAAGAAGAAAGCTATTTACAAGAAATGAGTCATGAAACTTTAGAAAGAATCAGTAAAGCTCTTGCAAATATATAGAGACTATTTCTAGAGAGAATACATAGACAAACCAATTCTTACAGTTCTCAGCTATTGATTTCACAAGACAACTTATCCTGATTATAATAAGCAAGTGGAAGCATCAAAGAAGTGAAGGGACACACTTTGTTCATTTACCCCAAATATTATCATTTAGGATAGATAGTACTGAAGTAGAGGAGGAGAAAAAATCCAAAATTCATTTCTGTTTTCTGGACATTTTCCCATAGCTGCCATCTACCCTTTAGATTCCTCCTTAAAAATAATAACTTAGATGAGATAAATGCATGCTAGCAGGAGAATAATAGTTGTGTGATATATGGATGGGAGAGTATCAAGCCAAATTAAAATTCAGATATCTAATAAGATATAGTATTTACTGTAGGTTAGACAAATGAAGAGCAATGCTATTATCCATTCATTCAACCAGTGTTTATTGACTGCCTACTATATGCCAAGTGAGGAGATGGTAAAAATGTACATATAAAAAATATATGTCTCTTCAGAGAGCAGTGCTAAAGATAAGTGCTAAGGACTAAAGAAACAAGCAGGTAAGGAAAGAGGAATAGGAAGTGGAGAGGGGTTGAAATTTCAAAGAGGGTGGTCAATGTAGACTTCATTGAGAAGATGACATTTGAGGAAATGCATGAAGAAGATGAGGGAATTATGAAAGTTCTTAGAATAATGATTCAGTGAACAGGAAGAGACGGAAGATAAGGGAGAAGACATAAAGAATGCAAGCATGTCTGGGGATGTCGAGGGGGTGGATCAGGAGCCTCTGCAGAGGATTTGGCACTGTGGAGGGAAAAGACAATTCATCCTCTGGGATCAGAGAAAAATGACTTTAAAACGAGTTCAGAGTAAAAGGGCATTGTAAATTGTTGACTTCTACACAAAATAAAATGCTATTAGCAAACTTAAATCTTATGTGGCACATGATGAAGTCTAAAGAAATAGTGGTGATAACAGCAGAGAAGAGAGAGTATAAGATAGAAAGGTAAGAGCACCTAGCTTTGAGAGCCAAATTCTAGAGAAAGGAAAAAAAGCTTATGTACAGTAATACATAGGAAGATTCCATGTTTAATGAATTATTAATTTGACAGGTTAGAATGGAAGCACCACGCAAAATGAGAACACGATTTTACAATTTTGAAAGAAACATAAATTATCTGAAGGGAATTCAGGGGGTAGAAGTTATCTGGCATGCGCCAGAAATTTATTTATTGTCAATAAGCACTGGTTTGGACTTCATGTTTCCTGGTAATTGAGGTGAACATAAGTGAACATAAAGTACATTACAGAGTACATTTTTCATTTTCTGATATGGGAATATATGCAAAATCTTTGATGTGGGCACATGTTTTTCCAGAACTAAACTTTAGGACAAATTTATCATAAGCCCTTTTATGTATAATGGGTGTTGGATAACATAATAGAAAATATTTTTATTGTGGTTTTATTAAAAACAGGAATTGCTATTCAAAACTTTATAAGCCAGAGGGCATGACATCAAATCACAGGTAAACAAGAGCCTAAGTCACTTGTTTTGTGATGCTCTCACAATTATGTTTACTCTTAATTCTGAAAAAGATCTATCTAGAACACAGCAGAGGGCTAAGAGTTATGCTTGGTTACACCTCAGTATATAAATGCACTTTCTTAATAGCTTTGATGAGATCCTAAACTAAATGGGCAGTACCAATTAGATGTACAGTTTGAGAGGTAACCAGGCAAAAATAAACATACAATGGAATGTTAGTGCACAGAAACCCAATACTGCTGCATTTATGAATAAGTGATAGAAAATTAGTGTAGATTCTGAGCTAAAACAGAACATAATAAAAATCTTAAAATGAATTTTTGAACTCAGAAAAATGTTCCATAAAACATAGAGAAATATTTAAAATCTGTAACTGAGCCTAAAAGAAAGAGAAAGTTCAGGAGCCAGAAATGATAGATAACTCATCTCTAGAGTGGGAGGTGTATTAACTGATACTAAGGCAAATTACTGGTTATAAATATAGACTTTAATAGCCAGAGGCTGGGGTTAATATTCCTAGGAGAACATCATACGGCCTTGGACCTTTCAAGGCAGAGATATGGAACTGATACTTCCTATAAAAAGTGATGACGCTTGGAAGGAGCTCCTCTCTGGGGTTAAAAGCACTAGAAAAAACTGTCAAATCAGAAAAGAGTCAAGGAAGCTTGCTCGGAGCAAAACTCTGGGATAAAGATTCTCCCTTCCTCTCCTCCATGGGAAGCCAAAACTTAAAGCCAAGCCTCTCCTGGATGTGGACTCTGAATTTATTCTACCCCTGTGGTGAGGGAACTCCAAGCTGAGATATTAATATTAAAACTGGCACTAGATTCCAGTGAAAAACTCCTAGGGTGCCTGGCAGAAGCAAACACAAAACTGCTGTATAGGGATGCTCCTTCAACAATGGCCACATGAATTCTGCACTCAAGAGTCACAGTCAAAAATGAAAAAATTTGTTCAAGGTACACAATAAAAAAATGACAAAACATGAAATTGGAAAACAGTCCACAAAAAATACAAGAAACAGGAGGATAAGCAACCTTAAGAACTTGGGTTATAGAAAAATATGTCTGCAAAACAATTATCTTTCAAATTATTAAAAAGCTAAAAGAAAAAAATAGGAACCAAAATTACAGGATAATAAATATGAAAGAAAGCAGAGAATTTTCATTAAAAATATATAATTTCTAGAAATGAAAACTCAGTCATTTGAATTTAAATATTCAGTGTACTTCTTTAAATAAAGATTATATATAGCTGAAGAAAGATGTAGTAAAATGGAAAATGGAACCAAGAAAATTATTCAGAATGGTTCAGAAAAGGATGGAGAATCAAACTGAGAGGCTAAGAGATATGAAGGACAGACTGAAAGACCCAGTATATGTCTAAAAGTGGCTTCAGAGAGAATGGAGAAAATGCAGGAGAGGCTATATACAAAACATAACAGTTGAGAATTTTCTAGAAATGATGACAGAACTAAATCTCCAGATTAAAGTTGCACACTGAGTTTGGAGAAGATGAAATAAAAATCAGTTCACACCCAGATATATTACAATGATAATACAAATATCTAAAATAAAATAATTCTTAAGCCAACCTGGAAAAAACAATGGGACTACAAAACACCTCAGACACTGAGAAAAATCTGAAAGGCAACCTGGAAGAAAAATTTCATGGACAACAGCAACTATATCAATAGAAACCAGAAAACAAAGAATAATACTTTCAAAGTGGTGGAGGTAAAGAACTGTCAAAATACCATTCTATTTCTAGTGAAACTATTGTTCAACAGTGAAAAGGAAATTAAGACGTTTACAAACAAGCAGATGGAGGGAGTCTGCCTCTTACAGACCTAAATGGAAAGAACTCTCTTAAACCGAAAGAACAAGTTAAGGAAGAGTGAGGTGCAACAAGTGATGGCGATCAAAGAACTAGTAAACATATGCATAAAGCCAAATGAGCATTGACCTAATAAAACAACAGGAAGAATGATAATTTGGGTGTTTAAAATAAGGTGATCTCTCCCCCCTCCCCCCCAAAAAGCAGATTCTATCTATGAGAACTAGATAAGGTGATTTCAGAGTCTATAAGGAAAAATAAGCCAGAATAATTTGGGGAAAATATGAAATAAAAGAGTAATGAATAAGAACTCTCCCTATAAGACATTAAAATGTTATAAAGTTACAATAATTGGAATAATGTAGTACTGGCATGCCAATAGATAGACAAATCAGTGGAATGGAAGAGAAAGCACAGAAATGATTCTAATATGTTGGAATTTAGTATATGATAGCACTTGCAGAGGAGGTAGATTAAGCAATTAGTGTATTAGAAAGACTGGGACCTATACGGGAAAAAAACAAATTTGACTCCTGTTTACCTAAAACCCTACACTAAAATAAAATCTAGATGTATCAAAGATTTAAATGTAAAAAATCAAACTATAAAAATATGGAAGAAAATATATTAAAATTTTGAAGTGGGGAAGGGCTATCTACATATGACAAAAAAGAAGAAAAAACCAGGAAATCATAAAGAAAAATATTGAAAACCTTATCCCATATAAAACAAAAAATTCCTGCAGGACAAAAAAAAGTACCATATGCAAAGTTAAAAGACAAATGACAACCTGGGAAAAAAATACATGCAAGTAATGATGAACATAAGAAAAAGACCACAATTCCACAGAAATATGGGCATAGTATATGAACTGACTGTTCACAGAGAAGGAAATGCCAATGGCACTTTTTTAAAAAATTCAGTTTTGTTGAGATACATTCATATACCATACAATCATCCATGGTGTACAATCAACTATTCACATTACCATCTTATAGTTGTGCATTCATCACCCCAATCTATTTTTGAACATTTTGCTTACACCAGAAGGGATAAGAATAAGAATAAGAAATAAAAATAAAAATAAAAATAAAAAAAGAACACCCAAATCACCCCCCCATCCCACCCTATTTTTCATTTGGGTTTTGTTCCCATTTTTCTACTCATCCAGCCATACACTGGATACAGGGAGTGTGATCCACAGGGTTTTCACAATCACACTGTCACCCATTGTAAGCTACATTGTTATACAATCATCTTCAAGAGTCGAGGCTACTGGGTTGGAGTTTGGTAGTTTCAGGTATTTACTTCTAGCTATTCCCATATATTAAAACCTAAGAAATGTTATCTATATAGTGCGTAAGAATGTCCACCAGAGTGACCTCTCGACGCCATTTGAAATCTCTCAGCCACTGAAACTTTATTTCGTTTCATTTCGCATCCCCCTTTTGGTCAAGAAGATGTTCTCAATCCCAAGATGCTGGGTCCAGATTCATCCCTGGGAGTCATATCCTGCATTGCCAGGGAGATTTATACCCCTTGGAGTCAGGTCCCACATAGTGGGGGAGGGCAGCGAGGTCACCCCCAAGGTGGCTTAGTTAGAGAGAGAGGGCCACATCTGAGCAACAAAGAGGCATTCAGGGGGAGACTCTTAGGCACAATTATAAGCAGGTTTAGCCTCTCCTTGCAGTAACAAGCTTTATAGGGGCCAGATCCAAGACAGAGGGCTCAGCACATCAAGCCGTCAGTCCCCAGTGTTTGTGAGAACATCAGCAACAATCCAGGTGAGGAAGTCCAACACCTTTGCATCCTCCCCCAGCTCTTCACGGGGGCCCCCAATATACATTTTTATTCTCAACCCAAATTACTTTAGGATGTGTTGCTATTTCATTCTGATCTATACAGACCTACCATAGCTCACTTCCTATTCAAAGTTCCATGTAATTGTAATGTTTGAACAAGCCAATGGCTCTTAAACATTTGAAAACAGAGAAAGAGACTTTTGACTGAAGTCATAAAAGAGAAATGCAACTTGAATATGATACCTTCTTTACCTGTCTGATTTCTAGACAAGAGTTTCTTGTACACTGTGGCAAGGATATGAAGAAATAGTTTCTTTCTTACATTATGTTAAAAATATATTTGATAAGCTTGTAAGATCATTGGATAGAGAAATGTTAGTTGCTGATTCAAATAAACTCCACAATTCCATTTATTTAACAGAAACAAACTGTATTTTTTGTGCACAAAATAGCCCAGTGCAAGATTTCCTAGTGGCAGGGGCAGGGGAGGGAGGAGAGGGTATAGAAGTGGAGGTCTGATTCTTGAAGTCACACAGGGACCTCAGCTGATGGTGACTCTGTCCTTTTTAACATGTGACTTACAAGGTTACTCTGACTGTCAATATGTAGCCAGAAAAAGCAGAAAGTACATGGAGAAGGTTACACAGTAAGTTTTAATGGGACAGGCTACAGGAAGATAATGAAATGGATTTGGAGAAGAATTTATTGAAAGGAAAACAAACATGCCATTTGACACAGCAATTACACTTGGAGGAATTGATCCTACAGATATATACATATATTGTATAGAATGAGGTCTATACAAATATATTCCCTACAGTATTGTTTTTAGTAGCAAAAACATGAAAACTTCAATATCTATAGTAGGTGATTGCTTAAATATATTATGATGCATACATAAAATGGTTATTATATAGCTATAAAAAAGAATGAGGAAGCTCTGTATGTAGTGATATAAAATACTCCCCAAGAAATATTTTAGATAAAAAATCAATGTGTAGAACTATGTAAGTCACATGATACCATTTACATGAGAAAGGAAAAAATGTACACACCCTTAAGTGCTTGCTTATGCACACACTGCCTCAGGATGGATATACAAGAAGCTGGTACTAAGGGACGTCTGTGGAAAGGGACCTTGGAGGCAAGGGACAGAGATGGGAGGAAGTCTTTTCACTGTACACCATTTTGTAGCTTTCAAATTGTTTTTTGTTTATTTTTGTTTTGGTATGTAAGCTTAGTCAAAACATAAAATATTTATAAATAAACCAAACTACCAGAGAACAATACTATGGAAGATGATAGGAGTTAGGCAGAGAAGTAGTGGTGAGAATTAGTCAGGAAGAAGGTAGACATATTTGTAGATTTGAATATTTTAAAGACATGTATGCAGGATAAAAATTTTAAGGTGATCATTAGAAGAACAGATATAAAACGTGTAACTCTAAATAAGAATAAGGGTAAGGAAAAGTCAATTACTCCAACACAAGGCAAAAAAAGAAAAGGCACACAATAGGATTGGTAGTAATAAAAGATTCAAATATATCAGAAATCACAATAAGCCTGAACTGATTAAACTCCCAAGTAAAAGAAAAGATATTTTCAGACAGGCCTCCCTAGATCAAACAGCCTGTCAACCACTAGATATGTGAGAAAGGTCATGCCAGACTAATCATCCAGCCCCAAACTGGTCCAGACCAGAAGAAAACTGATCCACAGTTTTCTATCTGACCCATAGAATCATAACAAATAATAAATGCTTAATGTTTTTTGCAACTATATTTTGACAAGTTTTGTTATGCAGCAAAAGCTAGCTGATAGAGTTGAGATTTAAAAAATTATAATAAAATACTTTTAAATGCTTTTATGTTATTAAATTTGAAAACCTTTTAAAAACACAATTTTCTAGAAAAATATTATTCTAGAAACTGATTCAAAAAAGAAAAGAAAATATGAATAAACATAAAACCATTAATCTAAAATATATCCTAATTTAAAGTACCAGGTTTAGAGTTTTATATGAGATTTTTAAAGCGAAACTTTCAAATAACACATAATCTTCCAGAGAATTAAAAAGTAAGGAAAAGACACAAACTGGTATAACTGGTATAACTTTGATACAAAATTGCACAAGGACAGCTTGAAGAAAGGAAAATTAAAGGTCAATTTTGCTGATGAACATAGATGTAAAAGCCCTAAATAAAATATTAGCAAATAAAATCTGGCATATATGTGCATATACAGATAAAATATATGTACGTGTGTATATATGTGATTATAATGCATCATGACCAAGTAGGATTTATAGCAGGAATGTGAGGCAAGTTTAACGAGAAAATCTTCAACATCATTCATAATTGTCCTCATTAAGAAATTAAAAAAGAAAACCCATATTATCATGTCATTAATGTAGAAAAGCAAGCATGATAAAAACTCTTCAAAGACTGTGAATGGACAGAAACATCCCTTCTCTGAAAAAGGATATTGTGCAGTTTATTTGTCTTCACTGTCAGCTCCATTCCTGCACTTGGATTTTCTCTTCTCTATCACAGAGGGTAGAAGCCTGGCAACTACATTTCCCATACGCCCTTGGCCAGCTGGGGTTTGGTTAGGGTCTACCAGTGGGAGGGAGACAATGCTGAGGAATTAAAAAGTGGTAAGGGGCAAAGAGCCGTTTGTTTCCTTCTGCTTCTGGCTCCAAAGGCAGCAGCAGCAGCATTTCTGGGCTCTGAGTAACACCACTTTCATCTTTTTTGCTTTTTTGCCTTTTTAATAATTTTGTAATTAGTTCTCTGAGTGAACTTCCCTCTGTTTGAAATACTTACAGTGATTTCTGTTTTTCTGACTGGTTAATAACTAATACAGTTATTTACCAGACTTCCACGACCATTATTATTAATGGTGAAACATTTGACGATTTCCCATTAAGGAAAAAAATAGAACAAAGATACCTCCTCTCCCTGTTTTCCAGTGAACATTGTACTGTACTGGAAGCCCTGGTCTGGGCAATAGAATAAACAAAGGAAATGAATTATAAGAAATTAAAAGAAGGAAACAGAATTGTCCTTAGAACAAATAGGACATTCAGCAACACTCTTGGATACTAGATCATTAAACAAAACTCAGTACATACTTATAAATGATATCTGAAAGGTTTCATTTTGTAAAAGAAAAGAAACAATATTCAAGAGAAACATGATAAACTGATAACATGTCAAATTCAGGTGCCATTGTTCATAGGTGTCTGTCATAGTTTTCTCTTTTTTTTTTTAAGAAAATTTATTTTAGGTCAGAGCTCAAAATTTTCTTAAACAGTTTTTATTACTTAGAGTAAAATTAAAAAAAAAACCAATTACATAGTGAATTAAATTATAGGAGGCAGGCAGAAATTATATAGGGAATTAAATCTTAGTAAATATTATATGAAAAAATAATTTTAAGACCAAAAAGAAATTTGATAGCATCACGTATCCGTATTTCCTTTGTGCCACTATTTAGTGAGCTTATTTCACAGTCTGATTTAAAAAAGGTAATTATGATTCTATGCAATAGATTGTTAATTGCAGGAATGAGAGATTGGGTCTATGCAGTTGATTTTGCTTCACATAGATTTTAGCACCCTGAAATCTCAAGAACTTCAAGAAAAACTTCTGAAAGAGGGAGAGGAGCTAAGTCTGCTTGCTAGATGCACTCTAGAAAAATGGAGCTATTTCTAATTGCTTTTAGTGTCAAATCTTTTTTGTTTGGAGAGATCAGAGTCTTCCGAATAGCTCAAATAAAGGATGTAAATCTCACAGAAGTCAAAGACCAAAGCCAAAATTCAAATGTATTTCATGCGAACAAGAAAGCCACCAGAGAAAAGGCTGCTCTCTGTTTATAGCCCTTGGGGTAGGTTCTTTACATGGTGCTGTGGGTGGGGCGGGCAATGAAATTCGTGTCTAATATGTTATCACCCATGAAGTTGGTTATATACCCTGAACAAATGCCCCACTCCTCCGTACACATTTACTATCATCCCAGTAAATTAGTGGTTACCATTTGTTTTAGTTTGCTAATGCTGCTGGAATGCAAAACACCAGAAATGGATCTGCTTTTATAAAGGTGATTTATTTGGTTACAAAGTTACAGTCTTAAGGCCATAAAGTGTCCAAGGTAAGTCATCAACAATCAGGTACCTTCACTGGAGGATGGCCAATGGCGTCTGGAAAACCTCTGTTAGCTGGGAAGGCACGTGGCTGGCATCTGCTCCAGAGTTCTGGTTTCAAAATGACTTTCTCCCAACACGCTCCTTTCTAGGCTGCAGTTCCTCAAAAATTTCACTCTCAGTTGCTCTTGGGGTGTTTTTCCTCTCTTAGCTTCTCCAGAACAAAAGTCTGCTTTCAATGGCCGTCTTCAAACTGTCTGCAGTTCCTCTCTCAGTTCCTGTGCATTCTGCAACATGACCCTCATGGCTTTAGCAAGCTCACTCCTTCTGTCTGAGTTTTTATAGGGCTCCAGTGAACTAATCAAGGCCCACGCTGAATAGGTGGGTCACATCTCCATGGAAACAGTCATTCAAAGAATTACAATAGAATCAACACTAATATGCCTGCCCACAAAAGACTGCATCAAAGATAATGACATTTTGGGGGACATAATACATTCAAACTGGCATTGCTAATTCTAAAATTTCCTTTTGCAAACTTCTTTATTACACATTCAATTCTAGAATTCTGGAAATCAGTGAACTATACCATATTTGAAAGCCATTGGATTTTGATAACCCAAATAAGCAGAAATGTTCACTTTTATCCTTGGCAAGAGACATTGCCAAAGGAGACTAAAATATAAAGGCCCAAAATAAACTTAATCCTATAATTTAATATTCTATTTTAGTTTTATAAAATAAATGTACCCAATCTGACATTAAGCCATGTACTACCAAATATAACAGTTAAATTTCATAAGTATAAATTCCTACTTCTTTGTATGATCACATATTGTAAAAAGTTTTTTAAAACGCCATGTATATTAATGACAGTGATGGTGCTGCTTCTGGAATGACTAGCAGCTGAGTACCAAGTCATCAGTCTTCTTTTCTCCATATTTCTCCCTAATTATATATAGCTGGAATCATATTAGTGTCCCAGGTAAACTTTAAAATAATCTGAGTTAGTAGTTGTATCAATCAGGGTTTGAGCAGGGAGGCAAACCAGTAAGAACACTATTTGGTAAGTAGAAGCAGTTCTGGTGGCTTCCATGTGGTCTTTCCTACCATAATAGCCTTACTCCAAGAGTCAGGAAATAAATGTGGGGATACAGCTCACGTCTGAGTATGTCTGTGCTGGTTTGAATGTATTATGTCCCCCAGAAAAAGCCATATTCTTTGATGCAATCTTGTGGGGCAGACATATTAGTGGGGATTAAATTGGAACGTTTGGATTAGGTTGTTTGCATGGAAATGCGCCCCACCCAATGGTAGGTGATAACTCTGATGAGATATTTCCGTGGAGGTGTGGCCCCACCCATTTAGGGTGGGCCTTGATCAGTGGAGCCATATAAATGAGCTGACGGGCAGAGGGAACTCAGTGCAGCTGTGAGTGACATTTTGAAGAGGAGCAACAGCCAAGAGGGACACTTTGAAGAAAGCACAGGAGCTGCAGATGAGAGACAGTTGAAGACGGCCGTTGAAAGCAGACTCTTGCCCCGGAGAAGCTAAGAGAGGACAAATACCCCAAGTGCAACTAAGAGTGACACTTTTGAGGAACTGCAGCCTAGAGAGGAATGTCCTGGGAGAAAGCCATTTTGAAACCAGCACTTGGAGCAGACACCAGCCATGTGCCTTCCCAGCTAACAGAGGTTTTCCGGACACCATTGGTCATCCTCCAGTGAAGGTAGTCAATTGCTGATGTCTTAACTTGGATGCTTTATGGCCTTAAGACTGTAACTGTGTAACCAAATAACCCCCTTTTATAAAAGCCAATCCATCTCTGGTGTTTTGCATTCCGGCAGCATTAGCAGACTAACACAATGTCTATTCCAACTATGCCTTCCAGAACTGGAGAAATAACCACAGAATGAGTTCAGGAACCCGATGGGCTTGCTGGGAAGCAGATCTATGCCAAAACTCCAATATTCACTTGACCTTCATAAGCCTGTACTCGGATTGGTGGTGGGGCTTTGATCCTCTAGCAATTAGTGCCAGTTTAGAGCCAGGGACTTGTAATCTCTATAAAGTGTGGTTATTCCACCTTTCCCAATGCACAGTCACCCTGGTCAATGACTACAGGTCCCTTTGGGAAGGGTAGGAAGAAGACTTACATTATTAATTTCTGGGTGTGTAGCAAGGTCCTTCCTTAGGGGAACCTAGCCTCCCTTCTATTCAGGGGCTCTGGGTGTGTGAACAGGCTCAAATCTGGGAATTGGTTAAGGAACTAGGACTTTCTATTGTGTGATTTGAGTCAGACTTCTTTCTGTTCATCAGCACTTTCCTGCTGATACAAATCATGCAAAATACAGATTATACTAAATTATTATACTAAAGTAAGACTTCACTAGATTGTCCATCTAATTTAGATCAAAGAGTCACGACAATCAGTCACTAACACCAAAGATCTCTCAGGGTCAAACAGTTCTGACTACTGCTTCAACTGAGCTGCCCATTACGTTGGCCACACTCACCTTGTCTTTGCTGAATAAGCACAACCACTTGGTCCTTGCCACCCAGAATCATATCATCCTTCAGGAACAGTTTCAGTGAACAACCAAGCAAACGGTTAAAGCCGCTCAGTTTCCAGAGCTTACATATTGAATCCAGAATCTCTGCTTTGTACACCCATATCAATAAAGTTGATTTGAACCTACTTTCTATTCCCTCTACCCTGATCCAATCTTAAGATCTCATACATATTCTACATGTTCCTATCAGTCTAAATTGGCAAAGTCTTGCTATTCTTTTGGTGTGTTTGGTGCCTCCTCATAGGTCACACAAGGAAGAGGGTCTGCTTCTACTAGCAAAGAATGCTCAGCAGCATTTAGAGGCCATGTAACAAGTGTCACTAGAATCTGACCGTAGGGTCCCCATACCAGTTTTCAAAGTCCCTTTTTTTCCCCGTCAATGCCCTAACTTGAACAAAAGAGACCCAGGGGATTGAAAATTCAATTTGCTTATAATTTAGTCACCCACAGGATTAGCCTTTGTGTTTGTGTTCCAGAAATCTCTACTTTGCTACTGCGTGAGACAGCATTTCTTTTGGGACAGTCATAAGCATGTTTGTAATTCTAATTGTCCCTATAACTGTCTGGCTTATGGGAACAAATAAAATCACCTTAATATTTAGGCCCAAATTCCATTAGTTTGAAAGCTCTCACTTATGTAACTGTAAAACTTTGGACCTCTTTTGAGGTTCTCTCTTTAAGGACACATCTCTGGGGTTTTTAGAGCTTGCCATCTGCTGTCATAATCAGGCGAGGCCACTGTGTGTGTGACCTTGCTTTCACTTTGCTCTGGGATCTGCCTGGCTCTGCCCTCCCCCTGCTCCAGGCCCTCAGCCAGGCTGCTGTGCAAGTTGGCACCACAGCTCTGCTCTGAACTGCTGCTCAGTGCTCCACTTAAAGTCACCGTTCACAAGTTGGCCTCGCCCATCCTAGCTGCTTCACCAGGACCCCAGCCCCCCTCCCTTGCGTTGTTGCTCATGCTGGGGACAGGCCCCTCCAAACAGAGCCCAGAGCAAAGTCAAAGCAGTGTCACACACAGTGGCCTCATCTGATATATGATACTATCTGACAACCTCTACAACCCCAGAGATATGCATGTAAGAGACAACAGTGAAAGAAGTCCAAGGTTTTGCAGTTACGTGCATCAGAACTTTCAGACTAGTGGAATTGGGGCTGCTGCTTGCCCTGATGCTGTCAGTCTACCCATATGCTGCTGGTAGCAGATGACAGGGTGACTGCAGCTACCAGTCAGCATGCTCCGCTGTCACCACACTCTGCCCCACACTGCTAGTGTCCACTTTTCTAAAATGGGTTGGGAAACTGTTTCCTCTTCCCTGTGTTCTGCCCTCTTGTAGAATACCAAATTGGGGGTGCTTGGGGCCTGAGGTGTTACCCAGTTTAAGGAGTTGGAACCTTAAGTATTTATTCACACATTTTCCTGTCCATGTACTCCATGCTAGTGATTAGGAAGGTGAGAGAAGTTGTGGGAGGTTGGGTCAGAGGTAAATTCAATCCCAGCATTACTCTATAGCCCAAACTCCTTTTGAAATCTCAGGCCTTATTACTGAGTTGAGTTTTTCATGCTGGGATGCTTCCTTTGAGATAAATTCTTTTTCAGGAGTTGCATAATCCACTTTTCTTTTAACCAGTCTTCCATTCAGTTTGAATTCCTATTAGGAATATAGTTGAAATACTTTTTCCTAGAAGCTGCCTTCACTGGTGGCTCAATCAGTGAAAACAAACACATCTGGTAGTGGGTGTGGGCCTCACTCTGCATTAGAATATGGAGGACTATTAGTCCACCACAGGATTTTTAAAATCTCATTTGGCATTACCTGAGAAAGTGACTCTTCATTATTTTACATAGATCAGCAGCTTTCTACCAAATGCACATATTTTGCCAACTGCTTAGAGCACATCTGTGAATTAAAAAAAGGAACTTAGTTTTATCTAAGAAGACAGACAATAAATAAATAAATAAGTAAATTTTATATTAGAAGGTGGTGACTGCAACAGAAAAAAAAAAGAACAAATAGAACAGAGTGAGGGTGACCAGGAGCACCAGCGGGATGTGTAAATGGTCATGTGCATGTTTGCGATTGAGCGTGTCTGCACACACAGTTTTAGTAGATGGTCAGGGTGGGTCTCAATGAGAAGTTTACATTTGACAGAAGCCTTGAAGGAAGGGAGGAAGAGCAAAGAGGATACCTGGGGAAGGAGCATTTGTGGCAGAGGGAATAACCAGAGGAAAAATCCTCAAACAGGTGTACGCTGGGGTAGGCAAGCAGGAGCAAGGAGGCCAGTGAGTGAGGGGGAGAGTAGAAAAAAAGGTAAGGTCAGGGAGGTAATGGGGTGCCAGGTTAGGAAGGAGCTGGAGCCTTTTGTAAGAGTTTTGTTTTTTACTTTGGGTAAAATGAGAAGTTTCTGGAGGATTTTTCTGAACAGACATGATCCATCTCACACTTTAAAAGCTCACTCTGGTTGCTATTTCGAGACTAGTCTATGGGGCGAAAGGAGGAGGAAGGGAGATAAGAGAGAGGCTATTGGATTAGTCCAAGGCAGAGAGGATGGTGGCTCATGGCCAGGATAGTGGATATAACTGTGAAATGGTGAGAAATAATCAGATTTTGGGTATATTTTGAAGGTAGAGCCAAATAGGATTTGCTGGCAGATTGGGTGTAAGGTGTGAAAGAGAAGGGAGTCAAGGATAACTCTAAAAAGATTTTTGACCTGAGCAGATGCAGGATGGAGTGCCCATGAACTAAGATGGGGAAGTCTGCAAATGGGACCTGCGCGAAGTGTAAGATCCGGAATTATGTTTGAGGTACTATACAAGTGGAGATGTTAAGTAGTCAGGAATTCAAGAAAGAAGTCTGAGCTGGAGAGATATATTTGGAGTTGTTGGACTAGAGATGGCATTTACAGCCTGGAACATAGATGAGGTCATGACAGGAGTGAGTGTAGATATAGAGAGACAGAATGCGAATGCTGAGGACTGAGCCTGGGTCACTCCAACTTTAAGAGGTTAGGGAGAGGAGAAACTAAAATGGTGGCTAGGTGTGACAGGGCGAAAAAACACCTCTGTGAAAAACACTAGATAAAAACCAGAAAGTGACCCAGAATACCAGTACAGCAATGCACCAGCTGGATGAGGTCTCCTAGTTCCAGAGGGGCCGTATACTTGGTGAAACCGGGAGTCTGCATTCTGAAACGAGCGAGTAAGCTGGCTGGAAGTCCCGCAGCTGCGTGGCAGTCTGGGGAAGCCAGGGTTTGGTGTTTGGAGACCGATGGGCTCTTTTTTTTTTAAAAAAAAGGGAAAAACCCTGGAGCAGCTGCAGTTGCAATAGTGGGAACCACGCAGTAAAACACAGCAAGAGGGGGCTGGGCCAGCCTCTCTGTGTCTGGCCTGGAAGATAACCCGCTGCAGATTCCCTTGGGGCTGGGGAAATGGATGGGGGAGCCGGAAGCAGAAAGAAACCCTGCAGCTAGCAGCTGGCTCCCCGGAGGGCTGGATAAACTCCTGCCCGGGGCCTTGCCCACAGCCCAGAGCCCCGCCAGTTATCCCGGAGCTGGGAAGGAGGAACTGTGCGAGGAGGTGGGGTTGAGATGCCCCGTTCAGCCATCTTTGCATCAGGCTGAAAGCGCCCCTCCGTGGCCCAGGGCTTCCCTTGAGGGACGGCACGCACTGGTGACGTAGCACAGCATTCTCTCGGCAGAGGCCCTGGAGGATCGTGGATGGGAGAGGGGACCCGCACGGAGAACCCAGGGACACTACGCCAAGTCCGCTGGTTTGTGGGACAGCGAGAGAGAGGGTCTGGGGCTGAAATGAAACAAAGGCTTAGACTCTTGTGGCGGCCTTTAATCTCCTGAAACCTGGGGGATTTATATATTAAAACTGTCCTTCCTCCCTGGCCATCTGTACACACACCCCACATTCAGGGCAGACGGCTCCAGCAACACACCCAAACTGAGTTCTCCAACTGAACCCCACAAGAATCATTTCCCCACACACTGCGGGGACAAGGTGGAGAACTGACTTGAGGGGTATAGGTGACTCACAGATGCCATCTGCTGGTTAGTTAGAGAAAGTGTGCATCACCAAACTGTGTTTCTGAAAAATTAGATTGGTATTTTTTTTCCAACTTGAAAGAACCCTATCAAGCAAAGCAAATGCCAAGAGGCCAAAAACAACAGAAAATCTTAATGCATATGATAAAACCAGACGATATGGAGAATCCAACTCCAAACACATAAATCAAGATATCTGAAGAGACACAGTACCTGGCAAAATTAATCAAAGAGCTTCAATCAAGGAATGAAAACATGGCACAGGACTTAAAGGACATCAAGAAGTCCATGGCCCAGGAAATAAGCGACATAAAGAAGACCCTAGAAGAGCATAAAGAAGACATTGCAAGAGTAAATAAAAAAATAGAAGATCTTATGGAAATAAAAGAAACTGTTGGCCAAATTAGAAAGACTCTGGATATTCACAATACAAGACTAGAGGAAGCTGAACAATGTCTCAATGTCCTAGAAGTCCACAGAACAGAAAATGAAAAAACAAAAGAAAGAATGGAGAAAAAAATCGAAAAAATTGAAATGGTTCTCAGGGATACAATAGATAAAATAAAATGTCCAAACTTAAGACTCATTGGTGTCCCAGAAGGGGAAGAAAAGGGTAAAGGTCTAGGAAGAGTATTCAAAGAAATTGTTGGGGAAAACTTCCCAAACCTTCTACACAATATAAACACACAAAGCATAAATGCCCAGCGAACTCCAAATAGAATAAATCCAAATAAACCCACTCTGAAACATATTCTGATCAGACTCTCAAATACTGAAGCGAAGGAGCAAGTTCTGAAAGCAGCAAGAGAAAAGCAATTTACCACATACAAAGGAAACAACATAAGACTAAGTAGTGACTACTCAGCGGCCACCATGGAGGCGAGACGGCAGTGGCATGACATATTTAAAATTCTGAGAGACAAAAATTTCCAACCAAGAATACTTTATCCAGCAAAACTCTCCTTCAAATTTGAGGGAGAGCTTAAATTTTTCATAGACAAACAAATGCTGAGAGACTTTGCCAATAAAAGACCTGCCCTATTTCAGATACTAAAGGGAGCCCAACCAACAGAGAAACAAGGAAAGGAGAAAGAGATATAGAGAATTTTAACAGACATGTATAGTACCTTACATCCCAAATCACCAGGACACTCATTTTTCTCTAGTGATCACAGATCTTTCTCCAGAGGGGACCATAAACTGGGACATAAAACAAGCCTCAAGAAATTTAAAAAAAAAAAAATTGAATCTACTCAAAACACATTCTCCAACCACAATGGAATACAAATAGAAGTCAATAATTTTTGAACTGTAACTCCACTATTTACTTCCTACATGATATAAAATACACAAACCTAATGACAAATCAGTGGTTTTGAACTCAATGTAAAATATGTAATTTTAGACAACTATATAAAGGTGGGGGAATGGAGGAGTATAGGAACATAGTTTATGTGTCGTATTGAAGTGAAGGTGGTATCAAAGAAAAACAAGATTGTTATGGATTTAAGAGGTTAATTTTAAGCCCCACAGTAAACACAAAGAAATTATCAGAGAATATAACCATAGAGATGAAAAGTAGAGTATGGGTTAAGAGAAATGGGGAAAGGGGCAATGGGGAGTTAAGAAATGAGTGTAGGGTTGCTGTTTGAGGTGAAGGGAAATTTCTAGTAATGGATGGTGGGAAAGAGCATTACAACATTCTAAATGTGATTAATCCCACTAATGGAAGGCTAGAGAGGGGGTGGAATGGGAAGATTTAGGCAGTATATATGTTTCCACAACTGAAAAAAAAAAAAAAAAAAAAAAAGACAGTCTAAATAGATGACAATTGAATGCCAAGGATGAACTTGGATGGGATTGGAAGATGGAGGACAGGTGGCTCAAAGGGACACAGTTGAGACATAAGGAGAAGGAAATATAGAATGTAAGCTTTGTATCATTGTTGAATCTCTTGTACTTCTTAGCTGCGCTTAATGGGATTGCATAAAAGAACGTTCTTGTTCATGGGAAGTGTATACATGAATTATAGCGTATGTTCAAGGATGTGTGCAGCTAGCTCTCATATGTTCAGAAGACAGAGCAATAGATAATGGATGATAAGGAGGGAGGGAGGGAAAGAAATAGTGATGTGACAGCATGTTAAAGTTGGTGGATTGAGCTATTGGGGGAGGGGGGTCAGGGTATGAGGGAATTCTGTGTATGGGGTTAGTATTATTTTTGCAACTGTTCCTATAACTTTGAATTTATTTAAAAAAAAAAAAGAAAGAACCATACTGGAGATGGCATAAACAAGTAAAAAAAAAAAAAAAAAAAAAAAAAAAAAAAAAAAAAAGAGGTTAGGGAGAAGAGGCAAAGACAGCCAGGGACTGAAAAGAAACATCCAGGGATGTAGGAAGAAAACCAAGAGTGTGGTGTGGTGTGGTGGAAGCCAAGTGAAAAAAGTACATCAAGGAGGAGAGAATGATCAATATTGTCAAATGCCCCTAACAGGTCAGGTAAGATGAGAACTGAGAATTGAGCACTGGAATTATCAACATGGAAGTCACTTGGTGGCCTTGACAAGAACAATTTTGGTGAAATGTGGGGTAAAAAACTTTACTGGAGTAGGTTCAAGAGAAAGAGAGGAAAAGGAAAAATTGGAGACAGAATGCACAGATGACTCTTTTGAGGCATTTAGCTGTAGAGAAATTGGGCAGTAGACAGAGGAGGAAGTGGGATCAAAAGTAGTTTTTATGCATTTTTATTAGAGATGGTAGAAATAGTGTCATGCTTATGGACTGATGGAAATGATGTAGTAGAGAGTGAAAAAATTGATGATATGGGAAAAGAGAGTGAGAGCTACTGGAGCAATGTCCTTTAAAGGGTAAGAGAGGATGGGATCTAGTGCATAAGTGGGGAAACTGGCTTTAAAACAGAACATGAATAGGTTATCCATGGTATCAAGCCACTTTGAGGGCATATTTATTTTATGTAGAAAATTACATTTTAAGAATGTTATTTATAATGTTGAGCATAAGAAAGCAGAGTGTTTGTCAGATCAATGGAAAGTCATCTTAAAAGGTAGCAGCTATGTCCTACAGGGCATTCTTCCCAAGTACTCATCCTGCTGAAACATTCCCTGTCTCAAGAGGGGCAGTCAGGTGTCACAGGGCTGAAAACATGTCCCATACATATTTAGGACCAGGCCAGAAAAAGCAGGTCTTTCTGTTGGTTACTGACATTCAATTCTATTTTGAAGACCCTCCAGATTAGAATTAAAAATTGGGTGAGTAGCTTTAAAAAAAAATGTTGGGTGGAAATAGAAGAAACAAAGAAGCCATTACATTTTATAGTCAACTGAATTTCACTTAGGACTGGAAAGGAAGAAGAAAGAAGGGGTAGAAAACAATCTTCTATTTTAAGTAAATGGATAGGGTGATGATGAGTCAATTAAATTAGCCAAGAAATGGTGCTAGGAGGAAGGAGAGAAAATAATCTGCTATTTTAAGAAAATGGATGGGGTGACAATGACTTAATTACATTAGCTAAGAAACCACTCAGTGCTTATTGTGCCTTTCAGAAAATGAGGCCTGCAGACTTGAATCTAGGGCAAAGCTGGAAGCTTGGCAGCAGAGTCAGAAGCAAAAACTGAAACAAGTGGTAGGATGGAGGTGGAAAATGATATTGTCATCTTTATCTCTCTTTGTGAGGGCTGCCACTCAGGTCCTCCTCTGTGCCCTATGCCAGTGCACACACCACTGTGCTAAAGAAGCCTACTGAGATAAAACCACTGGGCCAGGAACAGATGGTGTGCCATCTGAAGTCAAAATAGGATTGCTGTGTACTCATCTAACAATATACATGCAGGAGAAATGCATAGGCAAGTGCAGCAATGTGCAAGCGTCTTCACTTCTATTCATTTTCATTTGTTTTAAATTTCATTTAGTAATAGCTCTGGTTTCTTTGAATCAATGTCACTATCAAATAATGCAAATAACAACTAACATATTAACAACTTTGGGCTGTTAATGTGCCAGGCACTGTTCTAAGTAGTTTAAATGTATCAGTTTTAAGTCGTGACTATTAGTCTCCCTTTACATGAGCAACCTGAGGCACTGAGAGGTTAGATAAGCTGTCCTTTGCACACACAGCTTGTGGGAAGGCTGGGAGTCAACCCACGCCATCTAGTACCCAATATGCCCTTAACCACTATAGAATATGGCCTCGATCTGAGGATTCAGGAACTTTTGGATTATCGAGAATTCTTTACTTACTTTGTGTGCTTGCGAAAAATCCATCTTTCATTTTGATATTCCATCCTAAATTAGCCAATTTTTATTAACTAGAAATTTCTGTCTTCCAAATATAGTAACAGAAAAATTTAGCTACTCTTTCTTTTAAATTCAAACAATTTCAGGGAATAGTCATCTGTGTGAACTTTGTATAATGCTGAGTTAGAGCTGTTTGAATGGTTTGGGGAGTGATACCTTGTTCATGTTGCTAATTGTCTAATTGCCTTAAAATTATA
This sequence comes from Choloepus didactylus, assembly GCF_015220235.1. NCBI lineage: Eukaryota > Metazoa > Chordata > Mammalia > Pilosa > Megalonychidae > Choloepus > Choloepus didactylus. Next base: position 72,395,259 of record NC_051319.1, on the reverse strand, counting down.
ATTTTATACAATTTTATACAATGTTTATTGTGGATATCCTTCAGCTAGAGTTTATTTAAATGATTTCTCCCTTCACAAAACATGTGAATCAACTCAGCATGGTTTGGTAACTCAGCATATTCTGTTCAGTGTCAATATTTGACAAATTAGTGATACATTAAATTTATACAATTCATCAATGGAAAAGAGCTGATAGGAAGTGGGAAGAGGGAGAGGGAAAAAAGAAGGCTGCAAATGGAGAAAAAAATGAGGAAGAGTAACATTTTCCTCTTTACTTTAGAAATTGTGTGTAGAAGGGGGAAAATGAGATAAAGAAATCAAAGAATATTCTGTTAGACATGAAGTGTGTCCATTTTGAAATAAAAGTAGTCCAGGAATGTGCCAAACTCTGGAGAAAGAGAGTGGGCATTCCAGAGTCTCCTTGTTTTTTTTTTTTTGTTTGTTTTGTTTTTACTGATACTGTGCTCATGCAAAGAAATATTAAATTGTAATCTCTGAGGCTGGAGATCACATTTCTCACTTTTGTATTTTGTATAGCACCTAGTGCTGTGCTTTGTATATATTAATTTGGCTGGAAGACAGTTTGGATGAGCAGAACATTTAAAATCTCAGGTGAGGTACTCCTGGAGATACACTGGACTTGGAGACACACAAATAAGTGTGTGTAACTGGAAGAGTATAGTCAAATGTGAACAGGCATTTGATTATGGTAGAATTGTGCTATACTAAACAGGTCACAGCACATGTTTCACTAAAACTAGACCTAACGAATGGCTCATACTGAGCAAAATCTCAAAAATAGTTCTGCCCTAATTTGCTTTATGACCTTAAGTAATTTATTATCTTTCTGCTTCTGTCTCATTTTCTACAACTATAATAGAATACTCTATCAAAGTGCCTTAAAGTCACATTAGCTAAATGTGATGTTCCAGATGGAAATGTGTTGTTTGCTGCTTGCTTAGAAATATTTCCTGAGAAAAAATGTCAAAAGTATTTTTAAAACAGGGTTATTCTTAAAACAAATGACATAATTAAAGGCAAGCATATGACCAGAGCATTATGCACTGACAACTTACATTTATGGAAATTCAATACTTCTAAGTAATTCCCGTATCAACCATTACTCAGCCATATCGATACAAAAATATAAAGGAATTAGAGTAATCATTAGCAGAAATAATCAAAACCTTATTCAGATAAATACCTACATTACAGTTGCTGTGGCAACCCACAATTTTCCTTTTTCTCCATTGCGTGTGTATCAAAGCCACAACATGATGTTTTTGCAAATGACGTTATAGCAGCTCCAGTTCTGAGTACAATAGCTAATGATTCATCCCACTGAATTGTGGAGGGAAGTAATAAAGTGCTGCAGTTGCTAGAAAAAAAATGGCCAGCTTTTATTTTTAGTGCAAACAGACAGTATTTCATTCTTCTGAAAAGGATATTGAGGCATGTTCCAGTTTGCTAAAGCTGTTATGCAAATATGCCAAACACCAGAAATGGATTAGCTTTTTTTAAGGGGGTTTATTACGTCACAAATTTATAGTTCTAAGGCTGTAAAAGTGTCCAAACTAAGGCATCCAGAGAAAGAAACCTTGACTATGAAAAAGGCCAGTGGCGTCCAGAACACCTCTGTCAGTTGGGAAGTCACGTGGCTGGCGTCTGCTTGTCCTTTGCTCCTGGGTTGCGTTTCTCTCTAACCATCTGGGAGTCCTCTCTTAGCTTCTCTGGGGCAAACTCTGGGCTTCATCTCTTAGCTTAGCATCTCCAACCATCTTCTGCCTGCATCTCCCAGTATCTCTGTGCATCTCTGTCAGGTTCTGTTCCTGTCTCTCTTCCTGAACCTCTTAAAGGACTCCAGTGATCTAAGGCCCACCCTGAATGGCGATGCCACACCTTCATGGAAATATCTAATCAAAATGTCTCACCTACGGTTGGGTGAGTCATATCTCCATGGAAATAACCTAATTCAAATATCCCACAAGATTGGATTAAAAGAACATGGCTTTTGTGGAGAACATAGTATATCCAAATTGGCACAAAGAACAATCAGAATAAACAACAAATATGATTTATATATAAGCTGCTCCCAGAAAACTTCCTAGTATCAGACTTGGTTCAATGGTAACTGATGATTTTTAAATACTGAACCATAACAGGATCCTGGGCTTACCAGTTGTTGGTGTAATCCATATAATTATCAGTAACAAAAAAATGTATTTTAGAATACATATTGTGTTCAAGTCACTATGTCAAGACCACAGACACGAACAATCTAACATAAATCAAACTTTCTTTTTAAAATAAACTTTTTTATTGTAGTATAACATACACATAAACAGAAAGGAACAGAAATCACAAGTGTGAACATGACTATAAAACTCCCACTTAGATCAAAATATAGAACATTATCTGTACTCGTTCCTTTTCCTAATTGTTATCTGCCTTCTCTTGAAAGTTATCCACTGTCCCAACTTCTGTGACACTGATTTGCTTTAGCCTTTTTCAAAAAGAACTTTAAAATAAAAGTATAATATATACACAAAAAAACCTGCACAAATCATAAGCATACAACCAATATATTTTCATAAATTGAACACTCATATAACCAGCACCCAGAATAAAACAATAGAACATTATCAGCATCCTGGAAGTCCCCTTTTGTCCCCTTCCAGTCATTTCTCCCAACCCCAAAGGTAACCACTATCCTGGTTTCTAACACCATAGATTAGTTTCACCTATTTTTTTTTAAATTCAGTTTCATTGAGATATATTCACAAACCATACAATCATCCACTGGGTACAATCAACTGTTCACAGTACCATCTTATAGTTGTGCATTCATCATCCCAATCTGTTTTTGAACATTTTCCTTACACCAGAAAGGATAAGAATCAGAATAAAAAATAAAAATAAAAAAAGAACACCCCAATCACACACACCCTCATCCAGCCCTATTTTTCATTTAGGTTTTATCCCCATTTTTCTACTCATCCATCCATACACTGGATAAAGGGGGTGCAATCACAGTGCCACCCCTTGTAAGCTCCATTGTTATACAATTGTCTTCAAGAGTCAAGGCTACTGGGTTGGAGGTTGTTAGTTTCAGGTATTTACTTCTAGCTATTCCCATATATTAAAACTTAAAAAGTGTTATCTGTATAGTGTGTAAGAATGTCCACCAGAGTGACCTCTCGACTCCATTTGAAATCTTTCAGCCACTGAATCTTTATTTCATTTCATTTCGCATCCCCCTTTTGGTCAAGAAGATGTTCTCAATCCCAAGATGCCGGGTCCAGATTCATCCCTGGGAGTCATATCCTGTGTTGCCAGGGAGATTTACACCCCTGTGAGTCAGGTCCCACGTAGAGGGAGGGCAGCGAGATCACCCGCCAAGGTGGCTTAGTTAGGGAGAGAGGGCCACATCTGAGCAACAAAGAGGCCCAGGGGGAGACTCTTAGGCACAATTATAAGCAGGTTTAGCCTCTCTTTGCAGCAACAAGCTTCATAGGGGCCAGCCCCAAGACAGAGGGCTCAGCACATCAAGCTGTCAGTCCCCAATCTTTTAGTTTCACCTATTTTTAATCTTTATGTATATGGAATCATAAAGCATGTATTCCTTCATGTCTAACTTTTTCAACCCAACATTTTGTTTGTGAGATTTATCCATGATGTTGTGTGTAGCAATATTTTTTACTCTTATTGTTGGTATGAATATACCCACAATTTATTTATTCATTCTACTATTTTGGTTATGAATTATTTCCAGTTTGGGCTGTTATAAACAGTAATGCTATGAAAATTTTTGTACTTGTTTTTTAGTGAACATAGTTCCATATCTCAGAGTGGAAATGCTGGCCCATGGGATATGAATATGTCCATCTTTAGTAGATACTGATATTATCTTTAGTAAATAATACCAATTTATATTCCTGTCAGCAGCATATGAAAGTTCCAGATGATCTACATCCTTGCCAATACTTGGTATTATCTGTCATTCTACATTTTACTCACTGTAGAGGGCATGTGGTGATATTGCAATGAAGTTTTATTTTGCATTTCCATGTTGACTAATAAAGTTGAACACCTTTTCACAGATTTGGCCAATTAGATATACCCTATTTTGAGCTGTCATTCAAGTTTATGATAATTTTCCCAATGTATCTGTCTTTTGTATATTGATTTGTAGGAATTCTTTATACATTCTGGATATGAGTCAGTTATGTGTGTTGCAAATATCCTCTTCCATCATGTAGCATGCATATGCACTTTCTTGGTGGTATCTTTTGGCAAACAGAGGTTCTTAAGTGTTTTTTTGGGGGGAGATGGGTATTGAGGACAGTGATTAGGGCATCATTTGGGAGATCAGTGGTTGTGGTATCTTTGGGGAAAGGTCAGCGATTCGGGTGTTCTTGGGAGAAAGTCAGTGATTGGAGCAACCTTGGGAAGAGGTCACAGATTAGGGCTTTCCGGGGGGAGGGAAGGGAGGACAGTGATTATATGCCGTTAAGGGTAAGTCAGTGATTGGGACATTCTTGAGGGGGAAGTGAGGGATGGAGTGTCCTAGAGGTTGGTCGGTGATTAGGGTGTCCTTGTGGGAAGGTCAGTGATTGGAGCTCTTTGGGGCTAGGATAGTGATTGAAAAGTCATTTGGGAGGTCAGAGAATTCTGCATATTTGGAGATGGTCAGGGAATGGAGTGGGCATTGGTAGAAGGTCAGTGTTTCAGCCCAGCATAGCCTTAAGACCAAAGAACACACCAGGCAGGGAAACGGACATGGGTGTAATTGGGACTTAATGGCAGAAGATGATGTTCTCATGGTTGCGGCCGTCTGTGGAAAGTAAAAGAGGTTCTCAACTTTAATGTAGCCTAATTAACATTTTTTTTCTTTATGGTTAATGCTTTGTTGTGTCCTATGTAAGAAATCTTTGCCTACTCCAAAGTCATGAAGATATTCACCTATGTTTTTCTTTTAAAGTTTTATTGTTTTATCTTTCATGTTTAGATCTATACACCATTGGGAATGGATTTTTGAGTATAGCATGAGCTGTGGTCCAAGATTTCTTTTTTCCATATTGACATCCTATTCACCCAGCTCCATTTATGGAAAAGAACATCTCTTCTAAATCACATTTTTAAGACAAGTCTACATGAGAAATCACATTCAGAAAACAAGTCTTTAAAGCAGGATCGTATATAACTATGTGGCAAATTTGTAATGTTATAGATTGTCAATATAGATGTTATGAGTAATTTTCTTTTGTCTGTGGACCAGGGGTCAGCAAAATTTTTCTATAAAGGGTCAGAGAGTAAATACTTTAGGCTTTGTGGGCCATCTAGTCTCTGTCGTAACTACTCAATTCTGCTGCTATAGCAAAAAAGTAGCCATAGATGATACACAAATGAATGGGCATGGCTGTGTTCCAACAAAAGTTTATTTACAAAAACTGATGGAGGGCTGGATTTGGTGCTCTGGCTGTAGTGTGCCAATCTTTGCTCTAGACTGTCACCAAAATTGCTAAATACTTGTGTATTTCTGTATTTTCTTGCATTGATAAAAAATGACTGTAGGTAGGTCTGTGGTCTGATCCTGCTTGGAGATTTTTCATTGGCAAGGTTGATACAGGTTTACCCAGTCTAACCTACCTTAGCTCATTCCTGAGTATTTATGGCATGAGTAGGTGAATCAACATCAACTTCCGCAGTAAACTATCCCCAGGCAATCAGGTGGTGAGAGTCTCCAGAATGGTTTGAAGGAGTTAATGTGGCATAAAGGTCACTGAGATGGAAGGGAATGGACTTCTTGAAAGACCTATTGGATCATCTTCCAAGTCAGATCACTTCATTGGCAGCATGGCTTTGTGGGTTTGAAGGACAGGGAAGTTTGCACCTAGGCCTGGGAACACTGCCGTGTCCCCTGCTCTGTGTGCAGATGAGCTGTATCCTTTACCTAAATTAAAGGAGACAGAATCCTCTGCTTGTGTCAATGGCCTCTTTCTGTCAATCACTTCACAACTGTTATGACAACTATGCTCCTGGTTATAGATTATGACCTTTACTGTAAGTGAGTATCAGAAATTTGTATAAGCCACAAACTAATTAGGAATCAGGAAAAACCAACTGCAGTCCCAATGGTTTAAAAACTCAGCCATTTTCTCCTCTGCACTTCTAGATGTGTTATTACTAGGTGAACACTGTCAGTTTTGTTTTGGGTCTAAATAGGAACAGGGAAGTTGTCAGTGCATTTTGCCTAGAGTTTTTTGCTTCAGTGTTCTTCATTTAATTATTGAATTTCTATTGATAATTTATAATTTTAATTAACCATCATAATTTTTAAATGACAATTTAAAGCATTATTTAAGGATCAGTGAAAAATGAGATTTACTTTGGGAGTTATTTCTTTTACCAAATCATAGGATTTTAGAGATAACAGCAGTGGACAACAGGTTTGAACTTTTCCCTCAATCTTTTCTGGAAACCTCCCTCCCTCACTGTGTTTGCTACCTGGACACAGTTGAATCAGAGGTTGTTTCCTTGATCCAAATGAGGCTAATGAGCTCTGTGTTCCCAGACAGCATGGAACTGGGACCAGAAAATGCTAGCCTGATTGTGGCTGCTCTCTTGAGGAAAGGAGAATAGAACTGCAAGCTACTGTAGATTTTCCTCACGTGAATCTAAGAATGGAGTCAACTGCACTGCAGCAAGACTAAAGAATGAAGCAGATGCAGAGATGTGGGGATGGAGTGTATACAGCACTTCAGTCTGTTCCTGAAGCCCAGCTTCGATCCAGCCCCTGAATCAGTGAGATACAAATTTATTTAATCCCCCCCTTTCTTTTTTATTTTTAAGCTGGCTAAAGTGGGTTCTAGTGCTCACAAATAAAATAATTCTAACTAATGCAGCATCTAATCCACCTTCTCATTGAACAGAAAAAGAAACGGAAGCCTAGGGACAATAAACGATTTCCTCAAAGATCCTGTTTTCAGTGACAGAACTGTTACTAGAACTAGTCTCCTGCTCCCTCTTCAGTGGGCCTTCTCCAGGTGATGCTAGATAATTGTTGAATGAATGAATGACTCTATGCATTAACTCACTTAGATCTCAACTTGCAATTACCTCTTTTCTAAAGGGCTTGGCCTTCTTTTGGTCTGAGTAGGTAACAAACTGTCCCTGGGGTACTTACTTTCCAGAAGAGAAACACTCAGCTTTCGAATTCTGCTTTCCCTGCCCAAGCTGCTTGAGCTAATTATGTGAAGTCCTTCTTTGGTACAGTGGAGTCTGAGATGTAGTGCACAGATGCCCTCTTCAAAAGCAGGCACTCATTCTCTCATCTACTGGAAGTGTTGGCCACAGAACTCTTGCTGCTGGATGCTCACAGTTACTGCTCTTTCTATAAGTTGCCCCATTGAAGGTAGTTGCCTCACCCAAGGCTAGGTTGCCTTGCCTTGATTCAGAACTACTCCAACACCCAAAGTGCAAGCAATGAAAGAAGAAATAGATAATTGGAATCTCCTCAAAATTGAATACTTTTGTATGTCAAAGGACTTTGTCAAGAAAGTAAAAAGGCAGCCTACTCAATGGGAGACAATAATTGGAAACAACATAAGGGTTTAATATCCAGAATCTATAAAGAGATCCTACAACTGAACAACAAAAAGACAAACAGCCCAATTTAAAAATGGGCAAAAGACATGGATAGAAACTTTTTCAAAGAAATACAAATGGCTCAAACGCATGTGTATAGATGCTCAACTTCACTAGCTATTCAGAAAATGCAAATCAAAACCACAATTAGATACCATCTCACACCTACTAGAGTGGCCATTATCAAAAAACCAGAAAACTATAAATGCTGGAAAGGATGTGGAGAAATAGGTACACGTATTCACTATTGGTGGGAATGTAGAATAGTTCAGCCTCTCTAGAAAGCAGTTTGGCAGTTCCTCAGCAAGCTAAGTATAGAATTGCCATATGATCCAGCAATCCCATTACTAGGTACATACTTGGAAGAACTGAAAGCAGGGACACGAACAGACATTTGCACACCAATGTTTATGGCAGTGTTATTCACGATTGCCAATAGATGGAAACAGCCCAAATACCCATCAACTGATGAGTGTATAAACAAACTGTGGTATATACACATGATAGAATATTAAGCAGCTGTAAGATGGAATAAAGTCATGATGCATGCAACAACATGGATGAACCTTGAGGACATTATGTTATGCAAAATAAGCCAGAAACAACAGGACAAATACTGTATGCTCTCACTAATATGAACTAACTATAATGAGAAAACTCTGAGAGTTAAATTAGAGAGCATAGGTTATCAGGAGATAGAAAGAGGGAAGAAATTGGGCAATTGATGTTTAAGGAGTACAGAATGTTCAATAAGGTTGATTGTAAAGGTTTGAAAATTGATAGCACAATACTGTGTGATGGTAGCACAATACTGTAAGTGTAATTAACAAAGCTGAGTGTGAATATGGTTGAGAAAGGAAGGTTAGAGTCGTGTGTCACCAGAAGGTAAACTAGAGGACAAAAACTGGGACTGTATAATTTAGCAAAATCTAGAGTGGACAATGATGGTGGATAATTGTATAAATATAAGAAAGTTCTTACATTAACTAGAACAAACATATATCACTATTACAAGGTGTTAGTATTAGGGTGGTATATGGGGAAAATACAATTAATGTAAACTAAGGTCTTTAGTTAACAGTAACATTGTAATAGTCTTTCATTAAATATAACAAAGGCATTATACCAAAGCTTAACGTAAATAATAGGGGGATATAAGGGGTATGGGATTTTTTTCTTCGAAGAAATGACTATGTTCTCATTTTAACTGTAGTGGTGAATGCATAACTATGTGATTATACCAAAAGCCATTGATTGTTCTCTTAGGATGGATTGTATGATGTGTGAATAAAACTGTTAAAATAAAAAGAAAAAGAAAAGAAAATCTCTAAAGGGCCATTTCAGCTCCAGGCTCCCTTTGTAGTTGCACCCACAGTTCAACAACTCCCTCTGCCCAGTCTAGCTACCCTTACTCCCTACAGGGGTTATTCTTGAGGGCACGCTTTAATTTAAACCTCCTTTAGGCAAGTCTCTATCTTAGAGTCTCTTGAGAATCTGATACAAGGGGACTTTTCACCTTTCCGTTGCTAGAATAAAACATAAGAGTCAAAAGGAAGCTACACAGGGCATTTTGTGGTAGAAAGCTTAAGTCCCACCAAAGTTCTCCCTCCTCATGAATAGAATCCTGTTTTTCTCATTCCAATTTATTTTTTTTAAATGGTGTTAGGTACAAGTTATTTTATACCTGTTTATTTCTTTAAGAGACTAAAAACACATCATATTGTATAATTATTATATTTTTATAAACCACTTTATAATAAATTATTGTTATATTCTTAAGACCCTATGTTAATCCCTATTTTACACTAACCATACCATAATTGCTCATTTACTTGCTGGTCTTCCCCACAAGGTTGTCTTGATTTTGGATCCCTGGCTCCTAGCCTTTAGCTTGAACCTAGGCAAGCATGCAGTTCCTGTTGCTTGAGCAAATGAAGAGACTGCATTCAGCTGAAATAAGAATAAGATTATAGCAGAAAAATATCCTAACTTGAAGGCCTAAATCACATTTCATTGAATGAAAGATTTCTTATCCCATGAAGCCTAGAGATACTAGCAGTACGTTGCCAGGAAGACATTTTAGAAACTTATTTTCTTCTAAAAGAATAGTATCTTGATTTCTAAGTTTGGCAACATGGTGAACTACAGCTCTTCTCACAACAAAATGCTGAATAAGCTACAGTTTTATTCTCCCCTAACTTTTTTTTTTTTAAACACAGTTTTATTGAAATATATTCACATACCATACAATCATCCATGGTATACAATCAACTGTTCACAGCACGATCATATAGTTATGCATTCACCACAATCTATTTCTGAACATTTTCCTTACATCAGAAAGAATCAGAATAAGAATAAAAAATAAAAGTGAAAAAAGAACACCCAAACCATTCCTCCCCATCCCACCCTATTTGTCATTTAGTTTTTGTCCCCACTTTTCTACACATCCATCCACACACTAGACAAAGGGAGTGTGAGCCACAAGGCCTTCACAATCACACTGTCACCCCTTGTAATCTACATTATCATACAATCATCTTCAGGAGTCCAGACTACTGGGTTGGAGTTTGGTAGTTTCAGGTATTTACTTCTAGCTATTCCAATACATTAAAATCTAAGAGGTGTTATCTAATAGTGCATAAGAATGTCCACCACAGTGTCCTCTTGACTCCACTTGAAATCTCTCAGCCACTGAAAGTATTTTGTCTCATTTTGCATCCCCCTTTTGGTCAAGAAGATATTCTCAATCCCATGATGCCAGGTCCAGATTCATCCCCGGGAGTCATATCCTGCATTGCCAGGGAGATTTACACCCCTGTCTCCCCTAACTTTTCATTTAAAAAATTTTTGAACCTAGAGAAAAGTGAAAAAATGGTACAGTGAACATCTGTATGTACCCCTTTTACTTAGATTCACCAATTATTAATATTTATTGCATTTGCTTTCTCTTTTTGTATATATACTTTTTGTGCTGAAACACAAAATAAGTTGCAGACAACATACTTCATTCTTAAATACTTCAGATGTCTCCTAAGAACAAGAACATTTTCCTGTGTACCCAAAATATACCTTAAGACTTATCTATACAAGTATTAAAATCTTTCCAATTATTTCAATAATGTTCTTTATAATTTTTAGATCTAAAATTTAGTCATGTTTAATGCAATACATTTAGTTATTGCCTCTTTGTTCTGGAACATTTTTATTTTTCATGATGTTGATATTTTTAAGAGTCCAGACCATTAACTTATAGGAAGTCTTAAAATTGTTGAATTGCCTCGTTGCTTCCTTGTAATTAGATCTGTTAATTTTTCTTTATATTGATGTGTACTTTCCATTGCATCACATTAGGAAGCACATAATGTCAGTTTATTCCATCATTGGTGATGGTATCTGTTCCAGTTTTCTAATGCTGCTGTTTGCAAAATACCAGAGATAGAATGGCTTTTATAAAGGGGGTTTATTTTGTTACAAAGTTACAGTCTTAAGGACATACAGTGTCCAAGGTAAGGCATCAGCACAGGGTACTTTCACTGAAGGATGGCCAATGGTGTCTGAAACCCTCTATTAGCTGGGAAGGCATGTGGCTGGCATCTGCTTGCTCCCAGGTTGCATTTCAAAATGGTCTTCTCCAAAATGTCAGTGTCAGCTTCCAACAGCTGTCTTCACAATGTGTCTTTCAGCTGCAGCTATCAGTGAGCTCCTTTTGTCTGAGCTTGTATAGGGCTCCAGTGAACTAATCAAGGCCCATGCTGAATGGGTAGAGCCATACCTCCATGGAAATTATCTAATCAGAGTCATCACTACAGTTGGGTGGGTCACATCTCCATGGAAACAACCTAATCAGAAGGTTCCAATCTAATCAACACTAATACATCTGCCCCCATAAGGTTGCATTAAAGAATATGGCTTTTTCTGGGGGATATAATATATGTGAACCAGCACATTCCACCCACTGGACCCCAGGAAAACATGTTCTTTCCAAATACAAAATAGATTCATCCCATCACAATATCACAGAAACTTAAGTCATTTCAGTAACAATAGGTAAGCACAAGATCCCATCAAAATCAGTTACAGGAGTGGTCTGTCCTAAAGCAAAAATTCCCCTCTGATTGTGGAACTGTGAAACTTAGAACAAGTTATGTACTTCCAATATACAAAGGAGGGACATTGATAGTATAAACATTCCCATTGCCATAAGGAGAAACAGTTAGAAAAACAGGGTTTAAGGGACCAAAACAGTTCCTAAAACCTGCAGGGCAAACTCCATTCAATTTCAAAGTCGGAGAGTCATTTAAGGAATGACATTTTATCCTTGGGGCTTGAGAGAGTGGCAGTCCTATGCTTTCCATGGGCTTATGTGGCAGCCCTTTTCTCTCCAAACGCTGGGGTGAGTGCTCTAATATATCCACACATTGGGAAGACCACCTTCTTCTCAGCCCCACCTGCCTCACACATCGGGATGTCACCTGGACTCTGCCTCTCCGAGGCAAAAGCTCTCCCCTCTCTGAACAGTGGGGTGGCAGCCAGGCTCTCCCAATCCCCAGGGAATGTGCTCCACTGTCTCTTGGGCCTGGAGTGGCAGCACTCTTCCTGAGCATTGAGGTGGAAGGCCTACCCTCGACCTCCAGGGCAAACTCACCCTTTCCATGTGGATTGCTCTGGATTGCTCTGCTCTTTTTGCCTGAGATTTCTTGACTCCAGACCTCAATTTCCATGATTCTGTCCTTGAAAAAATTTTTCCTTCAATTTGTTCCTTCTGTGTCCCTTCCAGACCAGACCTGCAGTGGTTCCGTATATATAGACCTCACAAATATCTGGTTGGCTTGGCATGTAGCACACAGGGGTTAAAACCATCAGACAACAGTATTTTCCACAAATCCTGTCTGGATAACTCCATCTCCAATCCTGGCTTGTACTGAAATGGTGGTTGGGTTCCATGTTTGGTATTTGCAAGCTCAGCAGCACCCCACTTCTCTGGTACCAAAATCTGTTCCAGTTTGCATGCTGCTATTAGCAAAGTACCAGAGATGGAGTGGCTTTTATAAAGGGGGTTTATTTGGTTACAAAATGTTCTAGTTTGCTAATGCTGGAATGCAAAACACCAGAAATGGATCAGCTTTTATAAAGGGGGTTTATTTGGTTACAAAGTTATACTCTTACGGCCATAAAGTGTCCAAGGTAACACATCAGCAATCAGGTACCTTCACTGGAGGATGTCCATGGTGTCTGGAAAACCTCTGTTAGCTGGGAAGGCACGTGGCTGGTGTCTGCTCCAGAGTTCTGGTTTCAAAATGGCTTTCTCCCAGGACGTTCCTCTCTAGGTAGCAGTTCCTCAAAAATGTCAATCTTAGTTGCACTTGGGGTATTTGTCCTCTCTTAGCTTCTCCAGAGCAAGAGTCTGCTTTCAACGGCTGTCTTCAAACTGTCTCTCATCTGCAGCTCCTGTGCTTTCTTCAGTGTCCCTCTTGGCTGTAGCAGCTTGCTCCTTCTGTCTGATCTTATATACTGCTCCAGTAATTTAATTCAGACCCACCCTGAATGGGCTGGCCAACACCTCCATGGAAATTATCCAATTAGAGTCATCACCCACAGTTGGATGGGGTGTATCTCCATGGAAACATTCAAAGAATTACAATCTAATTAACACTGATAGGTCTACCCACACAAGATTACATCAAAGACAATGGCATTTGGGGGAACATAATACATTCAAACTGGCACACAAAGTTACAGTCTTAAGGCCATAAAGTGTCCAACGTAAGGCATCAACACAGGGTACTTTCACTGAAGGAGGGCCAATGGTGTCTGAAAACGTTTGTTAGCCATGAAGGCACGTGGCTGGCATCTGCTTGCTCCCAGGTTGCATTTCAAAAATACTTTATGTATTTTTCTTTATTAGAGAAGTTGTGGGTTTATAGAACAATCATGTATAAAATACAGGATTCCCATTTGCCCCCACCACCAACACCTTGCGTTGGTGTGGAATATTTGTTACAATTGATGATAGCACATGTTTATAATTGTACTATTAATTAAAGCCCATGGTTTAACTTAGGGTTCAGTGTGTAGGGTAGTTCCATGGATATTTAAAAAAATTTTTCATTCTGTTACCATAGATACAATTGAACATTTTCCCTTTTAATCATATTCAGATATCTATTTTAATGCTGTTAATTGTGTTCACAGTGTTGTGCTATCATCATCACTGTCCATCACCAAAACATTTCCATCATTCCTAATAGGAACCCTGTATGTTTTAAGCCTTAACTTCCCATTCCCTATCCCCACCCTGACTCCTGGTAACCTACAGTCTAGAGCTGACCCTACGAGTTTGCTTATTCTAATTGTTTCAAATCAGTGAGACCATACAATATTTGTCTTTTTGTGACTGGCTTATTTCACTCACCATGATGTCTTCAAGATTCATCCAGGTTGCTGCTTGTATCAGACTTCATTCCTTTTTAATGTGTATGTATATATCACATTTTGTTTATCCCTTCATTTGTTGATGGACACTTGAGTTGCTTCCATCTTTTGACAATTGTGAATAATGCTGCTATGAACATCGGTGTGCAAATATATGTTTGAGCACCTAGTGGTGGGGTTGCCAGATCATATGGTAGCTCTATACTTAGCTTTCTGAGGAAATGTCAAACTGTCTTCCACAGTGGTTCTGCCATTTTACATTGCCACCAGCAATGAATAGTGTTTCCACTTCTCTACATTCTCTTCAACACTCATTATTTTCCACCTTTTTAATAACAGCCATTCTAATGGGTGTGAAAGGAATCTCATTGTGGTTTTGATTTGCATTTCCCTGAAGGCTACTGATATTGAGCATCTTTTCATGTGTTTTTTGACTATCTTCTTTGGAGAGATATCTATTGAAGCATTTTGCCCATTTTTAAATTGGGTTGTTTGTCTTTTTTTAAGTTGAAGGATTTCTTTATATATTCTGGATATTAAACTTTTATTGGATATGTGGTCCAAATATTTTCTCCCTTTTTATAGGTTGTCATTTTACTTTCATGATAAAGTCCTTTGAGGCACAAAAGTTTTCTGTTTCAATGAGGTCCCATTTATCTATTTTTTCTTTTGTTGCTTGAGCTTTGGGTGTAAAGTCTAAGAAAACATTGCCTAACAAAAAGTCCTGAAGATGCTTCCCTATGATTTGTTCTAGGAGTTTTATAGCTCTGGCTCTTATATTTAGGTTTTTGATTCATTTTGAGTTGATTTTTGTATGTAGGGGTCATCCATTTTTTTTTTTTTTTTGGCAAGTGGAGATCCAGTTTTCCTAGCACCATTTGTTGAAAAGACTGTTCTTTCCCAATTGAGTGGTCTTTGCCACCTTTTCAAAAAACAATTGGCTGGTGATGATATCTTTAATTGCTTGGTTAAGGTAGTGTCTTCATTGTAAGGTAGCTTTCTTTTTTAGTAATTAAGAAGAAATGTGTGGGGTGACACTTTGAGATAGTGTAAATATCCTGTTCTCCAACGATTTTGTAATAACCTTTGATGATTCTTACCTAAATCAACTGTTAAATTGGGTGTTGGAAAATGGTGATTTTGTAATCAAGGGGCTAAGTAGCCTCCTGAAGAAGTTTAGGAGGAAATAGAGCAAATCTAAAAATTAAGTAAAAGGGAGGAAATAACAAAAGTGCACATTAATAAATTAGAAAACAAAGATTAACAAAATCAAAAGTGTATTCTTTGAAAAGGGCAATATTGATCTAGAAAGTAAACAGACTCCAACAACATTAGAATGCAAAAAGGGACATAATTACAGATAAATAGAAGAGATAGATTTATTCATAAATACATATAGAGACAAACATAACTCAGGAGCCAAGGGTTGATATCATTATTCATATTATCACTGATCCATGCAAGGCCTCTCTTTTAGTTTGCTTTTTATTTTAACCACATCCTCCATTGCCATTTTCTACTCTCCAAAAGACACCCACATTGTATCCAACTTCCTGACACTTCAAATAAGACTGCAATAAATATTCTCCTACATGTTCCCTCAGCAATCAATATTTCTCAGGTATATAAACCCAAGAGCAGAAAGGTAAAATGCTGTATTAGCAACCACACACATTCATATTCCTCTTTGATTCTACACTCCCATTAGCAATACATGAGAGTCTCTATTCCTCCACATCCCAGCCAAATCTAGATATTATCTGGTTTTCTAATTTTTGCCAGTCTTACAAGTACAATGTCTTATCATTGCTTGAATTTTCATTTTTCTTACTACTAATGAGCTTGAGCATCTTCATTTTTTTAGGTAGAATAAAATTTAATGTCTTTAATTGCTTTCAAGAACATTATCCTCAGAAGACATTAACGATATTTGCAGGTATGTTATTTTGTATGTATTTAAACCCTTCAGAATACCATCATATGATGGTAAGCAAGAGGATGAGACAACAATTTCAGGACAGTTATTCCTCTGAGCTGGAGGAGAATGTGAGACAGGAGGGACACACACTGGGTTTAGAGTTAAAGGAATATTTTATATTTTAAATGAGAAAGGAACACAGGTTTTATTAACTTTTTTCTAATTGATAGATATTCAGAAGTATTTTGTATTCATTAAGTACTGAATTAAAAATCAGCTGTTGTTCTTGGTCCCTGACCCCATAGGAAATAAAATTCTAACCCCTGGCCTGAAATGGCTAGGGGACCCACTGGAAAGAGAGGGAGTGGGTCTGAGCATATTGTGCTAGCACCCTTCTAAGACAACAGAGGAAGTTTCTAATATTCTAAATAAATGGAAGACTCCCATGCAATGTGCATGGGCCCCACTCAGTGAGAGCATCTTCATTTAGTTTTAGCTTTTGGATTTCCATTTTGTAAATTACTTGTTCATGTCATTTGCCCTTTTTTCCATTGTGTTTTTTCGGGTTGATTTCCAGAAATTCCTTTGTCTATTCTAAATAATAGTCCCTTCCTTGCCAGTTTTAGACATTAAAATATTTTAATTATCTGATAACATTGTTTATGGTATATGTTATCAAAGGGAAATCCTTAATTTTGAAGAAATCCTATCTTTTTTTCTCCTTAAAGTAAATCAGGCTTCTCCACACCATCTACTAACTAAACATCAGTCCTTTCCTCATTGATTTGAGGAGACAACTTTTAACAAAGATGAAGGTCTCATGTATAATAAAGCACATGGGTCTATCTCTGAGCTCTCTCTTCTGGTCCACTGCTACCATTTATTTATTCTTTCACCAATACCACACTTTAAAAAATCACTATGGCATTTCAGTATATATTTTAACAGCTTTATTAAGTTTTAATTGGCTTATCTAGTGAACTGCATATATTTAAAATGTACAATTGGAAAAGTTTTGACATATGCATACACCTGTGAAACCATCACCACAATCAGGATAATGAACACATCCATCACCCTCCAAATTTCCTCATGCCCCCCCCCCACCTTGTTTTTGCTTGAAACAATGAAAATTTATTATCATGTAGTCTGTAGGCTGAAACTCCAACATGGGTCTCACTGGGCTCAACATCAAGGTGTCTGCAGGGCTGCATTTCTTTCTGGAGGCTCTAGGGGAGGATCCATTTCCTTGCCTTTTCCTGCTTCTAGAAGCTTCCTTCATTCCTTGACTGATGGCCTCCTTCCTCCATCTTCAAAGCCAGTAATCGAGTTCTTCTCACATTGCATCATTCTTATATCCTCCCCTATTTTGAAGGACCCTTGTGATTACACCCAGTGTCTTCTTTATATCCTTCATCTCTTTGTTATATTTTCCTTTGCCTCATCAATCGGATTTAGAAGATTTGCTTGAACATCTTTAATTAGTTGTTTCAAGTCCTGTATCTCATTTGAAATGTAAGTTTGTTTCTTTTGACCAGGCCATAATTTCATTTTCCCTAGTGGGGGGCTCATACTTTTTATTGTCTAGGCATCTGATTTCCTTGATTACCCCCAATCAGATTTCCCAGACCAGGACAGGCCTAGGTCTCAGGAGCAAGATGTAATCAGTAACAAATTTTCCTGAGGCTGAGACTCAGCAGGTTGCCAGACTTTCCTGTAAGGCCTTCAGACTCTGCCCTTTTCCAGTCCTTCCCAACAGGTGGTGCCTGTCAGTCCACAGCTCCCCACTGGTGTAAAGAAATGTGGTCCCTTTAATTCTCAGTGGATCCTGTTCTAGCCAGGTGCCAAGGGTGTCAGAAGCCAAGCTTAAGTTACTTCTGTACCCCCTCACTCCCTG